>NC_047110.1:8055309-8178851 GCF_902500255.1 Thalassophryne amazonica | reverse complement strand
CTCAGTTTGTATTCATCCTTATGAAGAAGATTCCTCAGTTTATACTGATCCTTATGAAGAAGATTCCTCACTTTGTACTCATCTTTCTGAAGAAGAATCCTCAGTTTGTACTCATCATTATGAAGAAGATTCCTCAGTTTGAACTCATCATTATGAAGAAGATTCCTCAGTTTATACTGATCCTTATGAAGACGATTCCACAGTTTATATTCATCTTTCTGAAGAAGATTCTTCAGGTTGTACTCATCTTTCTGAAGAAGATTCCTCAGTTTGTATTCATCCTTATGAAGACGATTCCACAGTTTGTACTCATCCTTATGAAGAAGATTCCTCACTTTGTACTCATCTTTCTGAAGAAGATTCGTCAGTTTGTATTCATCCTTTTGAAGAAGATTCCTCAATTTGTACTCATCTTTCTGAAGAAGATTCCTCAGTTTGGTTTGTACTCATCATTATGAAGAAGATTCCTCAGTTTGTACTCATCATTATGAAGAAGATTCCTCAGTTTGTACTCATCATTATGAAGAAGATTCCTCAGTTTATACTGATCCTTATGAAGACGATTCCACAGTTCGTATTCATCTTTCTGAGGAAGATTCCACAGTTTGTACTCATCTTTCTGAAGAAGATTCCTCAGTTTGTACTCATCATTATGAAGAAGATTCCTCAGTTTGTACTCATCATTATGAAGAAGATTCCACAGTTTGTACTCATCTTTCTGAAGAAGATTCCTGTTTGTATTCATCCTTATGAAGACGATTCCTCAGTTTGTACTCATCCTTATTAAGAAGATTCCTCAGTTTGTATTCATCCTTATGAAGAAGATTCCACAGTTTCTGAAGAAGATTCCTCAGTTTGTACTCATCTTTCTGAAGAAGATTCCTCAGTTTGTACTCATCATTATGAAGAAGATTCCTCAGTTTGTACTCATCATTATGAAGAAGATTCCACAGTTTGTACTCATCTTTCTGAAGAATTTTCCTCAGTTTATACTGATTTTTATGAAGACGATTCCTCAGTTTGTATTCATCTTTCTGAAGAAGATTCCACAGTTTCTATTCATCCTTATGAAGAAGAATCCTCAGTTTGTATTCATCCTTATGAAGATTCCTCACTTTGTACTCATCTTTCTGAAGAAGATTCCTCAGCTTGTACTCATCGTTCTGAAGACGATTCCACAGTTTGTACTCATCTTTCTGAAGAAGATTCCTCAGCTTGCACTCATCGTTTTGAAGACGATTCCTCAGTTTGTATTCATCCTTATGAAGAAGATTCCTCAGTTTGTATTCATCCTTATGAAGAAGATTCCTCAGTTTATACTGATCATTATGAAGAAGATTCCTCACTTTGTACTAATCTTTCTGAAGAAGAATCCTCAGTTTGTACTCATCGTTATGAAGAAGATTCCACAGTTTGTACTCATCTTTCTGAAGAAGATTCCTCAGTTTGTACTCATCATTATGAAGAAGATTCCTCAGTTTGTACTCATCATTATGAAGAAGATTCCTCAGTTTATACTGATCCTTATGAAGATAATTCCACAGTTCGTATTCATCTTTCTGAAGAAGATTCCACAGTTTGTACTCATCTTTCTGAAGAAGATTCCACAGTTTGTACTCATCATTATGAAGAAGATTTCTCAGTTTGTATTCATCCATATGAAGATTCCTCACTTTGTACTCATCTTTCTGAAGAAGATTCCTCAGCTTGTACTCATCGTTCTGAAGACGATTCCACAGTTTGTACTCATCTTTCTGAAGAAGATTCCTCAGCTTGTACTCATCGTTCTGAAGACGATTCCTCAGTTTGTATTGATCCTTATGAAGAAGATTCCTCAGTTTGTATTCATCCTTATGAAGAAGATTCCTCAGTTTATACTGATCCTTATGAAGAAGATTCCTCAGTTTGTACTCATCTTTCTGAAGAAGATTCCTCAGTTTGTACTCATCTTTATGAAGAAGATTCCACAGTTTGTACTCATCTTTCTGAAGAAGATTCCTCAGTTTGTACTCATCATTATGAAGAAGATTCCTCAGTTTGTACTCATCATTATGAAGAAGATTCCTCAGTTTATACTGATCCTTATGAAGACGATTCCACAGTTCGTATTCATCTTTCTGAAGACGATTCCTCAGTTTGTACTCATCTTTCTGAAGAAGATTCCTCAGTTTGTATTCATCATTATGAAGAAGATTCCTCAGTTTATACTCATCCTTATGAAGAAGATTCCTCAGTTTGTATTCATCCTTTTGAAGACGATTCCACAGTTTGTAGTCATCCTTATGAAGAAGATTCCTCAGTTTGTATTCATCCTTATGAAGAAGATTCCTCAGTTTATACTCATCCTTATGAAGTCTATTCCACAGTTTGTATTCATCTTTTTGAAGAAGATTCCTGTTTGTACTCATCTTTCTGAAGAAGAATCCTCAGTTTGTATTCATCTTTATGAAGAAGATTCCTCAGTTTGTACTCATCTTTCTGAAGAATATTCCTCAGTTTGTACTCATCATTATGAAGAAGATTCCTCAGTTTCTACTCATCATTATGAAGAAGATTCCTCAGTTTGTACTCATCCTTATGAAGAAGATTCCTCAGTTTGTATTCATCCTTATGAATAAGATTCCTCACTTTGTACTCATCTTTCTGAAGAAGATTCCTGTTTGTATTCATCTTTCTGAAGAAGATTCCTCAGTTTGTACTCATCATTATGAAGAAGATTCCTCAGTTTGTACTCATCCTTATGAAGAAGATTCCTCAGTTTGTATTCATCCTTATGAATAAGATTCCTCACTTTGTACTCATCTTTCTGAAGAAGATTCCTGTTTGTATTCATCTTTCTGAAGAAGATTCCTCAGTTTGTACTCATCATTATGAAGAAGATTCCTCAGTTTGTACTCATCATTATGAAGAAGATTCCTCAGTTTATACTGATCCTTTGAAGACCATTCCACAGTTCGTATTCATCTTTCTGAAGAAGATTCCACAGTTTGTACTCATCTTTCTGAAGAAGATTCCACAGTTTGTACTCATCTTTCTGAAGACGATTCCTCAGTTTGTACTCATCATTATGAAGAAGATTCCTCAGTTTGTATTCATCTTTCTGAAGACGATTCCACAGTTTGTAGTCATCCTTATGAAGAAGATTCCTCAGTTTGTACTCATCTTTCTGAAGAAGATTCCTCAGTTTGTACTCATCATTTATGAAGAGATTCCTCAGTTTGTACTCATCTTTCTGAAGAAGATTCCTCATTTTGTACTCATCATTATGAAGAAGATTCCTCAGTTTGTACTCATCTTTCTGAAGAAGATTCCTCAGTTTGTACTCATCGTTCTGAAGACGATTCCACAGTTTGTACTCATCTTTCTGAAGAAGATTCCACAGTTTGTACTCATCTTTCTGAAGACGATTCCTCAGTTTGTAT
Organism: Thalassophryne amazonica; assembly: GCF_902500255.1. Classification (NCBI taxonomy): domain Eukaryota; kingdom Metazoa; phylum Chordata; class Actinopteri; order Batrachoidiformes; family Batrachoididae; genus Thalassophryne; species Thalassophryne amazonica. The sequence goes on along the minus strand of NC_047110.1, from coordinate 8,175,429 downwards.
TCATCCTTATGAAGATTCCTCACTTTGTACTCATCTTTCTGAAGAAGATTCCTCAGCTTGTACTCGTCGTTTTGAAGACGATTCCACAGTTTGTACTCATCTTTCTGAAGAAGATTCCTCAGCTTGTACTCATCGTTCTGAAGACGATTCCTCAGTTTGTATTCATCCTTATGAAGAAGATTCCTCAGTTTGTATTCATCCTTATGAAGAAGATTCCTCAGTTTGTATTCATCCTTATGAAGAAGATTCCTCAGTTTATACTGATCCTTATGAAGAAGATTCCTCACTTTGTACTCATCTTTCTGAAGAAGAATCCTCAGTTTGTATTCATCATTATGAAGAAGATTCCACAGTTTGTACTCATCTTTCTGAAGAAGATTCCTCAGTTTGTACTCATCATTATGAAGAAGATTCCTCAGTTTGTACTCATCGTTATGAAGAAGATTCCACAGTTTGTACTCATCTTTCTGAAGAAGATTCCTCAGTTTGTACTCATCATTATGAAGAAGATTCCTCAGTTTGTACTCATCATTATGAAGAAGATTCCTCAGTTTATACTGATCCTTATGAAGATAATTCCACAGTTCGTATTCATCTTTCTGAAGAAGATTCCACAGTTTGTACTCATCTTTCTGAAGAAGATTCCACAGTTTGTACTCATCATTATGAAGATTTCTCAGTTTGTATTCATCCATATGAAGATTCCTCACTTTGTACTCATCTTTCTGAAGAAGATTCCTCAGCTTGTACTCATCGTTCTGAAGACGATTCCACAGTTTGTACTCATCTTTCTGAAGAAGATTCCTCAGCTTGTACTCATCGTTCTGAAGACGATTCCTCAGTTTGTATTCATCCTTATGAAGAAGATTCCACAGTTTCTATTCATCTTTCTGAAGAAGATTCCTCAGTTTGTACTCATCATTATGAAGAAGATTCCACAGTTTGTACTCATCATTATGAAGAAGATTCCACAGTTTGTACTCATCTTTCTGAAGAATTTTCCTCAGTTTATACTGATTTTTATGAAGACGATTCCTCAGTTTGTATTCATCTTTCTGAAGAAGATTCCACAGTTTCTATTCATCCTTATGAAGAAGATTCCTCAGTTTGTATTCATCCTTATGAAGAAGATTCCACAGTTTCTGAAGAAGATTCCTCAGTTTGTACTCATCTTTCTGAAGAAGATTCCTCAGTTTGTACTCATCATTATGAAGAAGATTCCTCACTTTGTACTCATCATTAAGAAGAAGATTCGTCAGTTTGTACTCATCTTTCTGAAGACGATTCCACAGTTTGTATTCATCTTTTTGAAGACGATTCCTGTTTGTACTCATCTTTCTGAAGAAGATTCCTCAGTTTGTATTCATCCTTATGAAGAAGATTCCTCAGTTTGTATTCATCCGTATGAAGATTCCTCAGTTTGTACTCATCTTTCTGAAGAAGATTCCTCAGCTTGTACTCATCGTTTTGAAGACGATTCCTCAGTTTGTATTCATCCTTATGAAGAAGATTCCTCAGTTTGTATTCATCCTTATGAAGAAGATTCCTCAGTTCGTATTCATCTTTCTGAAGAAGATTCCACAGTTTGTACTCATCTTTCTGAAGAAGATTCCACAGTTTGTACTCATCTTTCTGAAGACGATTCCTCAGTTTGTATTCATCCTTATGAAGATTCCTCACTTTGTACTCATCTTTCTGAAGAAGATTCCTCAGCTTGTACTCATCGTTTTGAAGACGATTCCACAGTTTGTACTCATCTTTCTGAAGAAGATTCCTCAGCTTGTACTCATCGTTCTGAAGACGATTCCTCAGTTTGTATTCATCCTTATGAAGAAGATTCCTCAGTTTGTACTCATCCTTATGAAGAAGATTCCTCAGTTTGTATTCATCCTTATGAAGAAGATTCCTCAGTTTATACTGATCCTTATGAAGAAGATTCCTCACTTTGTACTCATCTTTCTGAAGAAGAATCCTCAGTTTGTATTCATCATTATGAAGAAGATTCCACAGTTTGTACTCATCTTTCTGAAGAAGATTCCTCAGTTTGTACTCATCATTATGAAGAAGATTCCTCAGTTTGTACTCATCATTATGAAGAAGATTCCTCAGTTTATACTGATCCTTATGAAGACGATTCCACAGTTTGTACTCATCTTTCTGAAGAGATTCCACAGTTTGTACTCATCTTTCTGAAGAATTTTCCTCATTTTATACTGATTCTTATGAAGACGATTCCTCAGTTTGTATTCATCTTTCTGAAGAGGATTCCAGTTTCTATTCATCCTTATGAAGATGATTCCTCAGTTTGTACTCATCCTTATGAAGAAGATTCCTCAGTTTGAACTCATCCTTATGAAGACGATTCCACAGTTTGTACTCATCTTTCTGAAGAAGATTCCTCAGCTTGTACTCATCTTTCTGAAGCAGATTCTTCATTTTGTACTCATCCTTATGAAGAAGATTCCACAGTTTGTACTCATCTTTCTGAAGAATATTCCTCAATTTGTACTCATCTTTCTGAAGAAGATTCCTCAGTTTGTACTCATCATTATGAAGACGATTCCACAGTTTGTACTCATCTTTCTGAAGAACATTCCTCAGTTTGTACTCATCATTATGAAGAAGATTCCTCAGTTTGGTTTGTACTCATCATTATGAAGAAGATTCCTGAGTTTGTATTCATCCTTATGAAGAAGATTCCTCACTTTGTACTCATCTTTCTGAAGAAGATTCCTCAGTTTGTATTCATCCTTAAGAAGAAGATTCCCTACTTTGTTCTCATCTTTCTGAAGAAGATTCCTCAGTTTGTATTCATCCTTATGAAGACTATTCCACAGTTTTGTATTCATCCTTATGAAGACGATTCCACAGTTTGTACTCATCTTTCTGAAGAAGATTCCTCAGCTTGTACTCATCTTTATGAAGAAGATTCTTCATTTTGTACTCATCCTTATGAAGAAGATTCCACAGTTTGTACTCATCTTTATGAAGAATATTCCTCAATTTGTACTCATCTTTCTGAAGAAGATTCCTCAGTTTGTACTCATCCTTATGAAGACGATTCCACAGTTTGTACTCATCTTTCTGAAGAAGATTCCTCAGTTTGTACTCATCATTATGAAGAAGATTCCTCAGTTTGTACTCATCATTATGAAGAAGATTCCTCAGTTTATACTCATCCTTATGAAGACGATTCCACAGTTCGTATTCATCTTTCTGAAGAAGATTCCACAGTTTGTACTCATCTTTCTGAAGAAGATTCCACAGTTTGTACTCATCTTTCTGAAGAAGATTCCTCAGTTTGTATTCATCCTTATGAAGAAGATTCCTCAGTTTGTACTCATCTTCTGAAGAAGATTCCTCAGTTTGTACTCATCGTTCTGAAGACGATTCCACAGTTTGTACTCATCTTTCTGAAGAAGATTCCTCAGCTTGTACTCATCGTTCTGAAGACGATTCCTCAGTTTGTATTCATCCTTATGAAGAAGATTCCTCAGTTTGTATTCATCCTTATGAAGAAGATTCCTCAGTTTATACTGATCCTTATGAAGAAGATTCCTCACTTTGTACTCATCTTTCTGAAGAAGAATCCTCAGTTTGTACTCATCATTATGAAGAAGATTACTCAGTTTGAACTCATCATTATGAAGAAGATTCCTCAGTTTATACTGATCCTTATGAAGACGATTCCACAGTTTATATTCATCTTTCTGAAGAAGATTCTTCAGGTTGTACTCATCTTTCTGAAGAAGATTCCTCAGTTTGTATTCATCCTTATGAAGACGATTCCACAGTTTGTACTCATCCTTATGAAGAAGATTCCTCACTTTGTACTCATCTTTCTGAAGAAGATTCCTCAGTTTGTATTCATCCTTTTGAAGAAGATTCCTCAATTTGTACTCATCTTTCTGAAGAAGATTCCTCAGTTTGGTTTGTACTCATCATTATGAAGAAGATTCCTCAGTTTGTATTCTTCCTTAAGAAGAAGATTCCCTACTTTGTTCTCATCTTTCTGAAGAAGATTCCTCAGTTTGTATTCATCCTTATGACTATTCCACAGTTTTGTATTCGTCCTTATGAAGACGATTCCACAGTTTGTACTCATCTTTCTGAAGAGATTCCACAGTTTGTACTCATCTTTCTGAAGAATTTTCCTCATTTTATACTGATTCTTATGAAGACGATTCCTCAGTTTGTATTCATCTTTCTGAAGAGGATTCCGGTTTCTATTCATCCTTATGAAGATGATTCCTCAGTTTGTACTCATCCTTATGAAGAAGATTCCTCAGTTTGAACTCATCCTTATGAAGACGATTCCACAGTTTGTACTCATCCTTATGAAGAATATTCCTCAATTTGTACTCATCATTTTGAAGAAGATTCCTCACTTTGTACTCATCTTTCCGAATAAGATTCCTCAGTTTGTACTCATCATTATGAAGAAGATTCCTCAGTTTGTATTCATCCTTATGAAGAAGATTCCTCACTTTGTACTCATCTTTCGGAAGAAGATTCCTCAGTTTGTATTCATCCTTATGAAGACGATTCCACAGTTTGTACTCATCTTTTTGAAGAAGATTCCTCAGTTTGTACTCATCTTTCTGAAGAAGATTCCACAGTTTGTACTCATCTTTCTGAAGAATTTTCCTCATTTTATACTGATTCTTATGAAGACGATTCCTCAGTTTGTATTCATCTTTCTGAAGAAGATTCCAGTTTCTATACATCCTTATGAAGATGATTCCTCAGTTTGTACTCATCCTTATGAAGAAGATTCCTCAGTTTGAACTCATCCTTATGAAGACGATTCCACAGTTTGTACTCATCTTTCTGAAGCAGATTCTTCATTTTGTACTCATCCTTATGAAGAAGATTCCACAGTTTGTACTCATCATTATGAAGAAGATTCCTCAGTTTGGTTTGTACTCATCATTATGAAGAAGATTCCTGAGTTTGTATTCATCCTTATGAAGAAGATTCCTCACTTTGTACTCATCGTTCTGAAGAATATTCCTCAGTTTGTATTCATCCTTATGAAGACGATTGCACAGTTTGTACTCATCCTTATGAAGACGATTCCACAGTTTGTACTCATCTTTCTGAAGAGATTCCACAGTTTAGGAATAAAGAATATTCCTCAGTTGGTACTCATCTTTTTTAAGAAGATTACTCAGTTGATCTCACCTTGATGAAGTCAAGAGTGCTTCAAGTGAATTCAGTCACCCTGTGTTTGACCTCACCTTTGATTAATGAAGAGGATTGCTTCCTCACTTGAACATAAGAGTACTTACTATAACTGTTTTGGTCAACTCTTAACCATAACAGATTAGCTGCATTGAATCTGGTCAGTCGAGTCTTAGAAAACCTGGTGTTGTAGTCTTTGATAGTTTAATGTCCATCGAACATCATTCTCGACATCTGCTTCAAAATTGTTTTTTTTTCCCAACTCGGACTGCTCGTGTCAAAGGCTAAATTGAATTGATTAGTCATGCTTTTGTTTCTTCTCGTTTTGATTATTGCAGGCTGCACCTTTGTCAACGTCCTCTGACCTGTCCTGAGTGTTTCAGAAGATAGAAAGAGGGGCATGAGTGACTTTCTGTTCATGAAGATGTATCAGGTTCACCATCTGTTGGAAGATGATTAAACCAGATCAGATGACTGTGAATTACTGCTAGATGTTCCTCATTGTTGAATGTAATTATATAGTTGGATCTTATCATGTAAATACTGTTGGAGAAATTGTTGTTTCGATTCATATACCTATTGATACAAATGTACTGATGGTATTTTCAATAAAAAAAAGTATGCATGTTTAAAGCTGAGCAGAATCTGACATTTTTCAATTTATTATTTTGTTTTATGCCCCCACCCCACAGTTGTTTCTTTTTTTTTTTTTTACAAATCACACAGTGCTTCCAGTCACTCAGCAAATCAGAGAATTTACAGACTAATCTTTGAAAAGGTGATACAAGCACCACATTTTGTACACATAGTCCTTCGGCATCACTGTTTTGAAAAAGCAGAGTGTCCACCTGCATTTTCGATATGCGGCCAGGTAGGGGTCAGTTGAACAATAACAGAGGTATCCAAATTTAAAAATGCTCCGCTCATATTGAAAGGTATTTGTCTGGTCATAAAGATTCCAAAAAGGAAGAGATTAGACTGAAGTCTATGGAGTTCTGGGATAAAAATGGTGACAAAAAGAGAGAGGCTTGAATCTTCGACTGGACTGGGTTGCTTGATGCGAGGACGTTTCACTTCAAATCACAGAAGCTTCCTCAGCTAAAATTCTTGCTCGTAGTCTGACTTCTGTCTGACCCTTGTCGAGAAGAACAAACAGAAGCCACAAAAGCTGGAGTTTTAAACCTAACCAGACGCCTCCTACCAAGAGGCAGACTGCTATTGGCTAGTGACAAAACAATTGCTTTAATTAGCACCTATTGTGCTCTAGTTAGCACCCTCCTAGTGACAGTGTAGCTGTCCCTCCTAACGATGGGACTGACACCTCTCCTGATGGCATGAATGAGTCAGCATGTCTCAGACCCCCTCCCCGGTTAAGGCTGCGTTTCAACTGGTTCACATAGAATGCCTCCTTCACACCTCTCTTAGTGTATAGTGTATATTTTTAACAAATGTGCTTCTGGAGCTCATTTTTTTGGTCTCAGTCTATAAGCAATACACAAACAATCTCACTCCCACAAACGCATACGTTCAATTCATTCTGACACCAGAGCATCTCATCTCTTGCATTGTTTCAAGAGAAAAGTGCTTCATGTGTGCGACAATGCTCCACTCATGGCTAAAATAAAAGTGGGAAAAGTTCGCACTGAGCTGCATTAAATCCTGCTGGGAAGCTGAAGGCTGATTATTAAACATGAATTCAAATACTGAGACCGTTTTGGATTTTAATGTTATATGTTGTTGTGTTATCTGTAATGCTTTTAAGAAAACATTTTAAATGATTTTACTGAGTTAACATTTGCAATATTTTAAATGTGGCGGTGTGTCTGTCCTTTTATTCGGGCAGACCAGTGGGAATCCTCCTGTGCGCCCTTACTTATTAGATTTCTTTACTTCTATTTTGGGTTTCATCTGTATTTTTATTTTTTGCTGCTCCATCTGTGAAGAACTTCCCAAAAACTTTGTAAGATTTATTGTCTGTCAGGCACGGTGGGTGCCAGGCACTTTGGTTGTGCTATAATGCAAAATTCCAGACTCAGCTTGGATGTAGAAGAAATCAGTCTTTAATTCAGGCTCAGGTTTGGTACACAGGTGCTCAGTCGGCGAGGCAGAAGCACAAACAGGGTCAGGCAAAAACGCAGTCATGGGTAAGCAGGGTTCAAAGGCACGAGCAGACATAGCCATCATGGACGAGGCAAAAGGCGCAGTCAAAAACACAAAGCAGGATCTGGATACACGGCAAATCAAAAACAGGATTAGACACAGAGCTGGTATGAGTACAAAGACAACAAACAAGCAAGGGTGTGGTGGCTGGGTGGAGATTAAATAAGCCAGGCGTTAACAAGGTGCACATGAGGAACAATCAAGAAGGGGACGTGGCTAGTGAACAAAGACACTACATTGTGCAAGACAGTGAGGGAGGACAACACAAGGTGGAGTGAAGAAAAGACAAAGATATGTGAACGGGTGCACAGAGCGTGAGTGAAAGAAAAACACAAAGCAGACAGAGTTAAAGTGAGAGACACATGGCCGGTGCAGAGAGAACATGATCAACTGTGTGTGAGAGATAGTGCAGCAGATAGAATATTTATAGAGGAATCCTTCAAATTTGGAAACAAGCACCAAAGTTGGCACAAATACTCCTTATAGACATTACTCTTTTGAAAAAAACTGAGTATCCATGAATTGAATATGAGTAAAATTGAGTATCCATTCTTGAATTTTCAGTAGGTGGCCAGGTAGGGGTCAATTGAAGAATTACACAGGGGTCAAAATTTAAAAATGTTTCAATCATATTGAAAGCTATACCACATTATTTGTCTGATCACAATGATACCAAAAAGGTATAGTTTGGACTATCTATTATGTTATCTGTTATGGATTTATGAGGTAAAAACAACAAGAATGATAACAAAGGTCAGCATTAGTTTGTACAAGGTTCAGATGTTAAAGTTGCTCTAAATATTATAAAATGTGATGCAAATTACTGGTTGAGTTAATAGGGTTTTAAAAAGGAGCAGTTTGCACTATGTGGCATGCTTAGTTATCATGTTACAGGGTAACATGTCACGTCATAGAATCGACATAGATGTCGACATTATTCTACCTTTGCCTTGCAGACCAAGCATTCAACAGTCAAAACTATTTCATTAATTAATCCTATTAGTTCAACCAATAATTTGAACCACTTTTTACCAAAATTGGAGCAACTTTAACTTCTAACCCCTGTACAAACTGAAATTGACCTTTGCCACCATTGTTGTTTTTACCCCATAACTCCATAACATTCAGTCATAGATAGTCCATACTATACCTTTTTGGTATTGTTGTGATCAGGCAAATAATGTGGTATAGCTTTCAATATGATTGGAGCATTTTTAAATTTTGATCCCTGTGTAATTCTTCAATTGACCCCTACATGGCCGCCTACTGAAAATTGAAGTGGATACTCACTTTTCTCAAAAGAGTAATGATTGAGGAATATGTGTTCCAATTTTGGCGCTTGTTTCCAGCAATGAAAAATTGTTAGTTATCTGCTCCACCAAGATGAAGATATGATGGGAGGTGCAGGGCAAGAGTACAGTGATCAGAGGGAGACTGTGATAAGAATGAAGCTCAGACTGAAATGAGTGCAGACAAAGACAGGATGAGACAGACAGGTGTAAGTTCGCAATGAAAAGAATTACTGACATGAACACTTATGATCAAATAAACATGAACTGGCAATACAAACTCAAACAGGAGAGAAAAGCAAACCAGAAGATAAACTAGATAAAAACTGATCAGAGAATTATAAGAAATTACACACAATGACAAAACTAAACTGGAACAGGCAGACAGACAAACTCTGGGTAGAACAGAAACAAAGTGATAACAAAACCTGACATTAAAGTGCTACAAATAACAGAAATGAAAACAGCAAAAATAAGCTGATAACTAAATGATAAATGAACGAACAATAAGTGAAAACAACTGACTGAAGAAAACTGGAGCAGAACAAAAAGGCCAAAGTACAAAGCAACAACATAAAAGAAAATAAACCAGCATGAAAATAAGCAACTAATAACAAAACAGGGGTCGAACGAGAACAGAAAGGGGGGAAATATGGGCACAACACCCAGATTAGGCCAAAACCACGACACTGTCCTTCCGTTTGCTTTCTTTGTAAATCTACTTGTTCTATAATAATGATGCTGATCTAACAGCATCCTGATTTCATAAACTGGTTTAAAACCACATTTCATCCCAATAAAAAGTGTAAAGAAAATGATCAACCTCATTCCAGCTTCTGATTAACAATCTGATGCTTTATGTGAGCAGCTATTTGATTGGTTGATGGGTTGTCGAGCTGGCTTTAACCCTTCCTCCTCTCCTCGCACAGACTTCCTGTCTGGCTGGTAAACCAGTGCAGCGCCTCCTCTCTGTGCGCTTGGAGCCACTTGACGTTAGCTCTCGTCCTGTCCAGTGCTTGCATCACAGCCAGTGAGGCTGAGCCGAAGCCGGCGGCGCTGTTCTCCTTCACAAACTCCTCCAGCTGCATGTTCGAGCACAAAGAAGACAGCAGTTTAGCACGTGCACATCAGCTACGACGGGGCGCATTTCACTGACTACGTGCCTGCTGCACGTCCTCTGGCGTTGAGAATCTTGCTGTGATGCCGTCAATTATGGTGGCAAAAGAAAAGGAGCCCACACCATATCTGAAAACAACAACAAAGCAGGTGAACTCTCAGCTGCAGCATCAAATGAATGTTTCACTGCTGCTGTGGTGGTTTGATGATGTCACCAAATGTCCAACAATAGGACAACTGTTCAACTCCGTGTCTATCCAGAGTCACCTATCTGATGTCATCAGGTGACCACAGTAACGCACCGTGTAGCCACAGCATCATCGCTAATATTACCACACGACGCAAAACTGAACTGAATGTCTGAGATCACCAGCCAAAAAAACAAGGCGCCAGAGCACTGATGTGCACACTGGGATACAGACATGTTCGACTGTTCATCTTATACAGTAGTGTTCAGAATAATAGTAGTGCTATGTGACTAAAAAGATTAACCCAGGTTTTGAGTATATTTCTTATTGTTACATGGGAAACAAGGTACCAGTAGATTCTCACAAATCTAACAAGACCAAGCATTCATGATATGCACACTTTTTTTTTTTTTTACTTTATTTTTATTTTTGGTTGTTGAACAATTTTCCTATATATATAACAAATGTAAATGGAACAATGATAATAACAAGCAGACCTCTTAGAGAAAAAAAAAAGAGAGAAAGAAAATAAAGTTGGGCATCAACTATATGAACATGTAGTAATAATGTATAACACACTATACAGTATGTCATCTTTTAAAGGTTCAGTGATCGAATGTATCGTTCCCATTTCTCCCAATATCTGTTACATTTCTCGACAGACAATCTCAGTGAAAAAGTCATCCTCTCCATATCTTGAATTTCGTTAACCACATTAACCCAATCGTGGAGTGAAGGTACATCTTTACTCAACCATTTCCTAGTAATCGCTTTTTTTGCTCCAGCCAGCAAGATAGACAAAAGATATTTTTGTGATTTAGGCAATTCACAAGAGATATATCCCAAAAATATTTCAATAAATCCATTTGACACAGTTAATCCAATGATGTTTTGAATTGTTGTTATCACCGTTGTCCAATAGGGTGCGATCTTCACACAGTCCCAGAATATGTGAAAATGTCCTGCTTTAGTATGTCCACATTCTCTCCAACAATAGGCTTTTACGGGGTCGTTACACTGCTTACTTTTGATATGTGGTGTGACAAAAAAACGTGTTACAGTCTTCCATGCAAATTCCCTCCAAAAACCAGAACAGGTAGTAATCGTAACAGTTTTGCATATACCAAGCCACTCTTTCTCTGTTATTATGATATTGGCTTCATTTTCCCATGCTTCTTTAATATACATAGTAGAAATATTCTGAAGTACTTGTACACCTTTATACACTGTTGTTATTTGTTTCTTTGGTGCGTTACCTTTACAAGCCGCAAGGAAATGTTTCACCAAATCCTCCTCTTCTCCTTCATATTTAATTTTCTTATTAAAGTAATGTCTTAGTTGAAAATATCTAAAAAGGTCATGTCTATTCAGATTATGTTTATCTAAAAGCTCCGAGAAACCTTTCAGTGTGCCTTTTGTTGTTATGACCCAATAGCTCGTTATGCCCTCCTGTGGCCATTGTTGAAACCTGCTATCAATTTTGGCTGGCAAAATTCAACGTTCTTGTTTTTAAGTATTTTAATCCATTCGTTCATTGGAGATTTTATCCAAGGAGGGATCAAACAAGATTTTGAATATGTTTTCAATAGTGGTTTGTCACCAACCATAGCTTGTAGTGGTATATCAAAATATGCTTGGTCTATCTTTTTCCATTTAGCTTCATATCTAAGGTCACACCAGTTCAACAATATTCGTATTTGTGCAGCTTTATTGTAACTTTCTAAACATGGTAAGGCTAAACCACCCTGTTCTTTCTGTAATTGTAAAGTCTGAAGTCGTATTCTTGGTTTTTTGTTTCCCCATATGAAGTTTGATAACATTTTGTTCCACTCCTTAAATTGTGTGAAAGTTATTTCAATTGGCAACGCTTGAAATAGGTAAAGAAACCTCGGTAATAAATTCATTTTAACTGTCTCAATCCTATCGTACATATTCATTGGTTTTAATGCCCATCGTTGTAGGTCTACTTTAATATTGGCTGTGTATTTTCTATAATTTTCATCATAAAGTGAAGATATATCCTTTGGTATCGATATTCCAAGGTACTTAATGATGTTGCCTTTCCAATTGATATTTATCTCTTTAGAAATTTCTATGGGTGGTTGATAATTAAAGGTAATAATTTGTGTTTTCTGTAAATTTAATTTATACCCAGAGTATGAACCGTATTCAGACAATAGTGTCAACAGATTGGATAAACTGGTCGTCGGATTGGTTAATGTCAAGAGGATGTCATCTGCATATAAACAAATTTTGTATGTAGTGTCTCCTATTTCGATACCTGAGATATCTTTATGTTCTCTGATAGCCTGAGCCAAGGGTTCAATAAAAAGTGCAAATAGACTAGCGCTAAGGGGGCAGCCTTGACGACAGCCCCTTTCCAAATATACAGTATCTGAAAGGTCCCCATTTATCTTAATTCTGGCCGAAGGTAGTTCATATAATGATTTTAAACAGTTAATTATATTTGTATTGAAACCAAATCTGTTAAGGGTTAGGTAAAGATATTCCCAACTGACAGAGTCAAATGCTTTTTCAGCATCGAAACTAACTGCAACAGATTCTAATCTTTTCATGTTATAAATGAGGTGAAGAGCACGTCTAATATTATCGTGTGTTTGTCTGCCATGTACAAAACCACATTGATCAGCGTCCGTCAGTTCTGGAATCAGAACTTCGAGTCTTTTAGCCAATATTGTCGCAAATATGCGGTAATCAATGTTTAAAACGGATATTGGTCGATAAGAACCGCATTGTGTTTTGTCTTTACCAGGTTTGTGAATCACAGATATAACTGCTCTTCTCCAAGATGGTGGAATCTTTCCACCTTTTAGAATATAATTAAAACATTTTTTGAGACAAGGGATTATTTGATCTCTGAAGTATTTATACCATTCTGCTGGGTAACCATCTTCTCCAGCCATTTTATTTCCTTTTAATTTAGAAATAACTTTATTGATTTCTTCCTCTGTTATTTCACTATTTAAAATGGCATTTTGTTCAGTTCCTATAGATGGTAAATCCAGCTGTGAAAGAAAACGATTTATAAATTGTGGATTCTGTAGATGTGGCTGAGCATACAGCTGTCGGTAGTATGCTACAAAAGATTTTTGAATACTCTTCAATTCATAGCACATTTTATTATCAGTAGGGTTCCTCACCCCGTTCACAAATCTATCCGTCTGTTTACGTATTCTCCATGCAAGAAGTTTCTTTGATTTTGGGCCATTTTCATAATAGCTTTGTTTCATAAATTTGGCTTTCTTTTCTATTTGGTCCTCATATAATTTGTTCAAACTATGTCTTGTTTCATCAATCCTTTTTAAAATGGCATTGTCTTTATTTTGGGTATGTTCAATTTCTAATTTTTTCAGTTTGTCGAGTGTTTTTTTGATACTACATTCTTTTTCTTTTTTCTTTAATGAGGACCACATAATTAATTTACCTCTTAACACTGCCTTTAAGGCATCCCATACAATGCTAGGAGAGGTCTCCTCATTGTTATTATGGTCCATATAATCTTTAAACTCTCTTTTCGTGAAGTCTAAGAATTTTCCGTGTTTAAGGAGGCTCGTATTAAACCTCCATAGGGATTCTTTTCTATCATTATCTAAATGGAGTGTCAGACAGACTTCTGCATGGTCAGACACGTCTCTAACCCCTATGGTACATTTTATTATTCTGTGTCTATCCGACGTTGACATAAAAAAATAATCCAGTCTTGAATGTATTTGATGAGAGTGTGAGTAAAATGTATAACTTTTTCCGGAAGGATATAGATTTCTCCATACATCTATTAACCCTAATTCATTAAGCATTTTTTTGATAAGGTTTGTTTCGGTTTGGAGCTTTTTGTTTTTACTAGAGGAATCGATATAGGGGTTGAGACAAATGTTCCAATCCCCCGCACATATAAGTACTCCAGATGTTTCTGTAGCAATGAGGTCAAATATTCTCTTAATTTTATTCTTGTCTTTTCCTGGTGGTCTATATACATTCAATAATGTTACTTCTTTGTTATCTATATGACCTTTTACTAATATGTAACATCCATCTTTATCACTTATCTGTGCGGTACACTGAAAATGTACTCTATTTGGTATTAAAATAGCTACTCCTCTTGAGCGTCCTTTATTAACGGAAGAATAATACATATTGTTAAAGCCCATTTTACGTATTTTCTCATGCTCCGTGGCCGAAAGGTGCGTCTCTTGCCAAAATATAATATCGTATCTTTCTCTTTTCATTTTTGCAATCACTTTGCTTCTTTTAATAGGGCTATGTAGGCCATTTACATTAAGAGTGACGACTGTATATTTCTGCTTATCTAACATTGCCAAAATATAAATTATATCCTAATAGATGCTCCAAATAACACAAAAGGGTCTGCTTAAAAAGAGAAAAAAAAAAAAACATACGAACGTTGAACATATGTGACCTCCATTGGTGAAGGAAAAGTCCACCTTCAATGTTGAGAGGGAGTTTCCTATAAAAATAGGGGAACCCTCTCTGTGCTGTCCCTCCGCTCCTCTTGTCCATTGTGACAGCAAAAAGCGAGGAAGCTCTTTCTCCAACGGTCCGTCAATCGTCTTTAGAACTCACTTTACAGTTCAGCTGTACTATTCTTCTTTACGTAGGTCGATGCATTAGACTGTGTTCCGTTTAAATGCGCTCAATCTTTCTTGGATACTCTTCATCAACTCTCCTTTGCTCTGCTTCTTTGTCATTCGCATGAATTTAGGTCGCTTTGCTCCGGTAGGCGGTGCAACTGCCTCATCCATTATATTTTCTGATCGTGATGGCAAAATCCCTCTTCTCTCCAGGTCTTTTGAAGCATCCTCCACATTGTTGTAAATAGCGCTGTCTCCGTCCGTGCCAAAGAGCACACGTAGTCTGGCTGGATGCAAAGTTTGGAAGCGGTAACCCTTTTCCTTGAGTGTTTTTTTCACATGGTTATAAGCTCTACGCTTGAACAGTATGTCACTTGGATAATCTTGGTCAAAGTAAATCCGTCTTCCACTGAATTGAATGTTGCCTTTACGCAACGCGGAGCGGAGCACTAACTCTTTCATCCTGTGTTCAAGAAAGTGGATCACGATGGATCTAGGATTAGCTCCATGTGGAGGCTTGGAGCTGAGTGAGCGGTGGCATCGCTGTATTGCCAAATTGACTTCAGGGAGGTCGAGCTCTGCTTTTATAAAAGTTTCCATGAATGCTTGGATATCTGTTCCTTCAGCCTCCTCCGCAATCCCATGGATTCTAATATTATTTCTGCGTGTCTGAGATTCGATGCCCACCAATCTTGTTTGCAGATCCATCTGCAGTTGTAATGTGTGCTCCAATGCATCTTTAACATCAACACTGAACTCTTCCATGTCGGCCATTCTCTGCTCGACTTCCTCGACTCTCTGTGTAACGTTGTTTAAATCGGCGTTGAGCCCATCCATGCGATTTGCCATTTCTTCTCTGAAAGCGCTCACCTCGGCTTTAAGAAAGTCAATTTTGTCGTTAAACTCTCTTTTAATGTCATCTTGAACATTTTTCCGCGCTGCCAAAATATTAGCTTGAATAGCATCCATGGTCGTATTTTCAGCTAATTTACTAGCTTCAGGGTTAGCTTCCGTGATCTCCGCGAGCGTACCTTCTCTGTCTTTCGCAGTTTCTTGTACAGTTGTTCTTATCTTCTTCTTATTGCCCCCTGACATTTTTATAAAACGTTCGTTTGAATTTTAGTAGTTTTTTGTCAGGGGGGTGACGGACCGTCGTGGAGCTCAGAAGTTATGCTGTTACTCGGCTCCTCGTCATCCCGGAAGTCGATATGCACACTCTTAAGGATATGAAATTGGGCTATTAGTAAAAAAAAGTAGAAAAGGGGGTGTTCACAATAATAGTAGTGTGGCATTCAGTCAGTAAGTTCGTCAATTTTGTGGAACAAACAGGTGTGAATCAGGTGTCCCCTATTTAAGGATGAAGCCAGCACCTGTTGAACATGCTTTTCTCTTTGAAAGTCTGAGGAAAATGGGACGTTCAAGACATTGTTCAGAAGAACAGCGTAGTTTGATTAAAAAGTTGATTGGAGAGGGGAAAACTTATACGCAGGTGCAAAAAATTATAGGCTGTTCATCTACAATGATCTCCAATGCTTTAAAATGGACAAAAAAAAAAAAAAAAACAGACGCGTGGAAGAAAATGGAAAACAACCATCAAAATGGATATAAGAATAACCAGAATGGCAAAGGCTCACCCATTGATCAGCTCCAGGATGATCAAAGACAGTCTGGAGTTACCTGTAAGTGCTGTGACAGTTAGAAGACGCCTGTGTGAAGCTAATTTATTTGCCAGAATCCCCCGCAAAGTCCCTCTGTTAAATAAAAGACATGTGCAGAAGAGGTTACAATTTGCCAAAGAACACATCAACTGGCCTAAAGAGAAATGGAGGAATATTTTGTGGACTGATGAGAGTAAAATTGTTCTTTTTGGGTCCAAGGACTGCAGACAATTTGTGAGATGACCCCCAAACTCTGAATTCAAGCCACAGTTCACAGTGAAGACAGTGAAGCATGGTGGGGCAAGCATCATGATATGGGCATGTTTCTCCTACTATGGTGTTGGGCCTATATATTGCATACCAGGTATCATGGATCAGTTTGGATATGTCAAAATACTTGAAGAGGTCATGTTGCCTTATGCTGAAGAGGACATGCCCTTGAAATGGGTGTTTCAACAAGACAATGACCCCAAGCACACTAGTAAACAAGCAAAATCTTGATTCCAAACCAACAAAATTAATGCCTCGCACATGTGAAGAAATCATGAAAAACTGTGGTTATACAACTAAATACTAGTTTAGTGATTCACAGGATTGCTAAAAAAAAAAGCAGTTTGAACATAATAGTTTTGAGTTTGTAGTGTCAACAGCAGATGATACTATTATTGTGAACACCCCCTTTTCTACTTTTTTCACTAAAAGCCCAATTTCATAGCCTTAAGAGTGTCATGAATGCTTGGTCTTGCTGGATTGGTGAGACTCTACTGAATATACTGGTACCTTGTTTCCCATGTAACAATAAGAAATATACTCAAAACCTGGATTAATCTTTTTAGTCACATAGCACTACTATTATTCTGAACACTAATTTAAATCAATCACAAATAACAAATTTTAGATCATCTCGCTGGCTCTATTACTTGCAGAGATGCAGCAGAACATATGTTTTAAGCACCATGTTTTTGCTGACCTTGAAGTTTGTCTGATCATCTCCAAAGGTTTGTCATCCCAAGTCATATTTCCACCGGCTTTGGTGAAAATCTGTTCAGCAATTTTTCGGTATCTTTTTCACTGATACACACGCACGCACGCACGCACGCACACACACATCTCTGTGTCATTGGTCCTGCCATTTTCCTCATCTGTATTGACTCAGTTCTGCTCTCCACAGTTTTATCTGAAGCACTGTGATCCATGTCCTCTCCACATAGCCCCAAAACCTAACTGAGGCTGGTCACAATCTGGGTCTTATGAGCCCTTATGAATGGAAGAGGAAGTCTACTACCACCATCAATGGACCACCTTGATATTCAGATGGTTTTTGGTGAAAATTTTATGGGCTTCAAAGAGATTACGGAGTGTTACTGTCGCTTTAAGGACGGCCCAGAGTGACTGGTGGTGCACCACGCTCCGAAGTCGCCATCGACAGGCTGAGCGACCATTTCATTTCTAAACGGATGGCTGTCTGGATCCGTGACCATCGTGTGCAATTTCTCTGGTTATCACAAGAGCTGGACATCAACCATTTTCCGGCAGATTTCACTTTTAACAAGAGATTTTGTCATGGAAAGCCGAGCGGAGGCTTCGTGCTTCACGATGGATTCGCTACTGGAGCGAGACAAAACCACCTCCATTTTGGTCTCACAGGATGGCTTTGAGATGGCGTTCAGACAGCTGTCGGTGGTTTTTCCATCAAGTAATTATCCGAGAAATTGTGGATGTGCCTGGACATGCCAGAACATGTCCTGTGAGGCTTCATCACGCGTTGCTTTGCGCCATGCGGCACCGTCGCGACGCGCGAAGCCTCCGCTCCTCTTTCCATGACAAAAACTCCTGTAACAGTGGAATGTGCCATTCATTTCCAAACTGGACGCTGTGTTTTATCCGGGATGTCATCTGGCTAGCACAGGAATTGTGAAAAGACGTGGACATCAGCACTTTTTCGGCACATTAAGACAGACGTGCGGAGGAATTCCGCGCATCGCGGCAGTGCCGCATGGCGCATGGCAACGCCGTGATGAAGCCTCACAGGACATGTTCTGGCATGTCCAGGCACATCCACAATTTCTCGGATAATTACTCAATGGAAAAACCACCGACAGCTGTCTGAACGCCATCTCAAAGCCATCCTGTGAGACCAAAATGGAGGTGGTTTTGTCTGGCTCCAGTAGCGAATCCATCGTGACGCACGAAGCCTCCGCTCGGCTTTCCATGACAAAATCTCTTGTTAAAAGTGAAATCTGCCGGAAAATGGTTGATGTCCAGCTCTTGTGATAACCAGAGAAATTGCACACGATGGTCACGGATCCAGACAAGCCATCCGTTTAGAAATGAAATGGTCGCTCAGCCTGTCAATGGCGACTTCGGAGCGTGGTGCACCACCAGTCACTCTGGGCCGTCCTTAAAGCGACAGTAACACTCCGTAATCTCTTTGAAGCCCATAAAATTTTCACCAAAAACCATCTGAATTTCTCGAATGGTGTCCACTTTGATGTCCCTCACAGTTTCTGAAAAAATTTTGATCAAGCAAAGTGGCAGTCTCTGAGCCATTCCTAAACAATGAAAAAAACGACAAGAGGGGTGGACCACTCCTCACTCAAAGCCTGCTCACAGGCGAATGACGCAACCGACAGGCGTGAAAAAACTCACTCATGCGCACGAAAGTTCAAGCTTGGCTGACGCAATCACACGTGATTCAAATCCATATGGTTTTTGAAAAAAATAATAAGGTCGGATACTTTTCTAATAGACCTCGTATATCATTACATCGATGCATCAACTCCTCAACTAAGACTGAACTTGAAGCTAGACTGCCTGATGTCTTAGCTTAACATTTGACAAATACCCAGTCAGTAGACAGACTTGTGGATAGTTTAAACTCAGTGCTCAAAACTACACTCGACATGGTTGCACCACTTGTGTTAAAACCGCACTCCCCCAAATCACAGTCACCTTGGTTCAATGATTATCTGCGTGACCTCAAGCATAAAGCAAGAGGTCTAGAACGGAAATTACGTCGTTCAAAATTAGAAGTATTTCACCTTGCGTGGCATGATGCTATCTTAGACTATAAGCATGCATTATTGGCTACAAAGCGGACCTACTACTCTGATTTGATCAACAAAAACAAGCATAAATCAAAGTTCTTGTTTGACATGGTGGCAACACTTATGCATGGACAACCACCTGTAGTTCGCTCTCCTTTTACAGCACAAGATTTTCTGGATTACTTTGGGAAGAAAATAGAAGACATCAGGTTAAACATATCCCGGCATGCCTTAACCCAGCCACTACACCCTGCTATTGAGGTGGGTGCCACTACTGAGGTATTACCTAGATTTACAGAATTTGATAGTATCTCACTAGGCGTGCTGACAAAACTCGTAATGTCAACAAAAAGCACAACCTGCTAATTTGATCCTATACCAACAAAACTGTTTAAGGACCTATGGCCCACTCTTGGGCTGACTGTGCTGGAAATTATTAATCTTTCTTTAACTTCTGGATCTGTTCCTAAATGTTTTAAATCTGCAGTGATTAAACCATTACTTCAGAAACCTAATTTTGACCCTAGTGTATTGAAAAACTATCGGCAGATATCAAATCTATCATTTTTCTCTAAAATTCTGGAAAAAGTGGTGTCACGGCAGCTCGTAGACTATCTTACTGAGAATAATCTCTTTGAGCCACTGCAGTCTGCTTTTATAAAATATCATTCCACAGAGATGGCTCTCACTAAAGTGGAGAATGATCTTCTGCTTACAATGGATTCGGACACCACTATGGTTCTCTTGCTGTTAGATCTCAGTGCTGCATTTGATACAGTGGATTATCATATTCTACTTGATAGGCTGGAAAATCATTTTGGGATTACTGGGAGTGCCCTTGCATGGCTGACGTCATACTTGACCAGTCGTTCTCACTGTGTTTTGTACAGTAACACTACCTCTAACCATAGTGACATGAAATTTGGGGTTCCACAGGGTTCTGTCTTAGGCCCCCTGCTTTTCTCCCTTTATATAGCACCCCTTGGGCACATATTGCAGCGTTTTGGGATTACCTTTCACTGCTACGAAGATGATACTCAGTTATACATGCTGATAACTGCTAGTAATCTCGTCACATAAAATCCTTAGAAGATTGCCTTGCAGCAGTGAGAAGTTGGATGTCTAGAAACTTCCTCCTTTTAAACTCTGATAAGACTGAAATTATGGTTCTTGGTCCAGTGAGACAGTGGCATCAATTTGACCAGTTAACGCTCAGCCTCAGCTTGTGTGTCATACATCACACTGACAAAGTGAGGAACCTTGGGGTAATTTTTGATCCTTCGTTGTCCTTTGGCCTCCACATTAGAAATATTACTAGGACTGCTTTCTTCCACCTGTGAAATATAGCCATCCTGTCTATGGCTGATGCTGAGACCCTGATCCATGCATTTATCTCTTCTAGATTGGACTACTGCAATGCTCTATTTTCTGGTTTACCGCAGTCTAGCATTAAGGGGTCTCCAATTGGTTCAAAATGCTGGCTGACTTTTGACACGAAGCAGAAAGTACAACCACATTACACCCATTTTGGCATCCCTTCACTGGCTTCCTGTCCCAGTGAGATCAGATTTTAAGGTTCTGCTACTAACCTATAAAACTGTTCACGGACTGGCACCTTCCTACCTAGCTGACCTAATTAAACCTTACGTACCGGCCTGGGCTTCACGTTCTCAGGATGCAGGACTACTTTGTGTCCCTAAGGTGAATAAGAAGTCTACGGGTCACAGAGCTGTCTCTTATCGTGCCTCTGTTCTGTGGAATGATCTCCCTGCGTCAATAAAACAGTCAGATTCTATTGAGATTTTCAAGTCCAGACTTAAGATGCACTCATTTTCCCTTTCATATGGCTAGCATACTGGTACAGTTTTGTTTTACGCTTTTTACTGTTTTAAATCATGTTATAGTAATTGGAGCGGGCTGCGGCCTCAATTTTACCTAAATTCTGTATCTTTTAGTGAAGTTTATTGCTTGTGGCCGGCGATCACCTTAGTATTTATCTGTTTTTCTTGTTCTTCTTAATGCTGGCAAATTATACAGTATTTTTT
This sequence comes from Thalassophryne amazonica, assembly GCF_902500255.1. Lineage (NCBI taxonomy): Eukaryota > Metazoa > Chordata > Actinopteri > Batrachoidiformes > Batrachoididae > Thalassophryne > Thalassophryne amazonica. Next base: position 8,154,132 of record NC_047110.1, on the reverse strand, counting down.
GTCTTTCTGATGCCTGATTCGGTTTCTTCTCTGTTTAAGGTGCAGCTCCATCCAGAGATGGGAGTTGTATTCGTGTTGGCGATCCTCCTGTCTTGTGCACCAATACCATTTCTTGTATATTCATCCCTGAATTGTTCTGTGAATTGTTCTGTAATTTATGTCTGTAGCATGGCCCAAGCAGAGGGTCACCCCTTTGAGTCTGGTCTACTTGAGGTTTCTTCCTCAGAGGGAGTTTTTCCTTACCACTGTTGCTCTGGGGGTTGGTAAGGTTAGAACTTACCTGTGTGAAGCGCTTTGAGGCAACTCTGTTGTGATTTGGCGCTATATAAATGAAAATAAATTGAAAAATTGAAATAGAAAAAAGGTCCCAAAAGGTTCTGGTGCTTCTGGTGTCACAGAATGGTTGCAACGCTCTAATTAGCTAAGGTGATGATTGGATGTCTTTGGTAGTAGGTCTTTTCAGAGGATTCTTGTGTACTGTTGAAATGACTTTGTGCCAAATGAATGGTGACTTGGAGAATGTCAGATGAGAATGTGACTTGAATTGTAAGGGAATGTTAGCTGCCAAAAGATTGGCATCTGAGCGGCCGCCAATTCCTCAAAAATATCTTGGATAAAAAACAAAAAATAAGTCAACGTCTTGCTGGTTGAAGTCCAACAGGACCTGTTATGTTGCTGAAAACTTAAAAAACCTTAGGCACATTCAGAGAAACACTCTGTGCAGTGCCATACATGGGTTTTAAAGAAAGATGATAGTCTGGAGCCTACAGCCACCACAAGAGGTACCAGCACTGCAAAAGATGTCCAGATGCACAGTCTCAGGTTTAGTACTGAGGCTTGAGAACTCAGGAATGGCCATCAACTCAAGTCTGAGAGCATGCATTGATGTTGGGCTTCGCCACACTCTCAACAACACAGATCGTTGTTGTACGGCGGCAGACAACTGAACCATCCCCAGCTCTCGAAATTCAGGTGAAACATGGTTACCACCTGCTCCAACCACACTGGGGTCTTATCTGAACTGTTTGTGACACAGTAACAATTCACCAACAGGCAGAAAAGACCAAAAATGGACCCATTTCATTTTACCTTCTTGTGTTGTTCATCCTGTAGGATGGATGAGGTGGCCAGGGGACGGAAACCTGGATCTGGCTGAGTCACCACAGCCAGTTTGTCCTGTTGTGCATGACAGAACTGTGCTCAGTTGCAAGACACAAAGGAAGACGATGTCTTTATTAATTTTCAAATGAACCAAGGACGATGGAGACAAAAGGCAATGGGCTGATGGACGGTGGTGAGCTGTGATTGGCTGATGGGAGGTGAATAGTTGCGCATGGCTGATAAGAGGTTTAGACTTGTGATCGGACATGCCTGTCAGTTCACTGACCAAACGAACTGGCAACTAGCGGGATGAAAACTGATGATGAGAGAAGGATATCAGATCAGGCATATGATATCAGACCGGAGGGACACACCCACAATGCCCCGTACAGAGCAGAGCAGAACAGGGAGGGGAACACAAGACATACAGAGGAAACACCAGGAAAACAAAGAAAAACTCAGACACACACATCAAACAACTAACATGATCAGATTTCAGGTCACCAGAAACATGAGGGCGTGCTGAGATCTCTCATGGTAGAATCACTGATGGGATATAGTAAAGTCCAAATCCGTCTTGTGTGATGCCGTCCGTATTTTAATACTCACTTTGTGAACATGTACTCCCACTGGACCCTGACAAAGTCCCAGGCCAGACTCTGTCCAACTCGATTGCTGGCAACGGAGATGATGACTGAGGTGGCATCCTGCTTACGGATCATCGCTGGGTTTAAGGTGTATGAGAGATACCTGGGGAAAAAAAGCAGACATGAACAAATCTCAGATTAAGAACATCCTTGGAATGATGAAGACCTGCAAAGAAAAACTCTTATCCCTAATTTAAATAAATCCAGGAACAGATCAAATATTCCCTCTGTTTAATACTTGAATTAAAACTGAATAAACTGTAAAACACAATTCAGTTACACAGAGGTACATATTATTGCCATTAAATGTAAATTTAAAAAAAGTATTCACTCCTTTTTATATAAGTTTTTTAAAAGCTGTTCTTTTTCATCTTGAGTGAAAAATCTCTATAACATGATGTAAGTTAGGGTGGCACAGTGGAGGAGCGGTTAGCACTGCTACCTCACGGAGTTAGACATAAACTCTGACACCAAACAGTGTTCATGTGATGGAAAAAAGAAAAAGAAAGGAAAAAGCAAACAATCTCCTATTTGAGACTTTCAACTCCTGCTCCATCCACGGCACGCTAAACAAACGGCTGAACAATCAGGATGCGCCCCACCCCCGCTCGCAGAATGCACCGACAACCATGTGCACAGTTTGCTGTGTGTTCCACTGACAGAAGGCACCATAATTACTCAGCAGTTTGCTAAATCACCATGGACAAAACAAAAAACATATCCTGTCAAAGACAGGTTTGACAGCACATGAGCATGTTGAAGCACTGTGCGTCCACTGTGGGATGACACCGTGATGTCCAACACAGACTCCAATATGTGCGTCTGTTACACACGGAGACATTCATTTTTAAAGAAATACAATTAAGTGTCCAGACATTGACATTAAGTGATTTTTGTTGTTTTTTGTTTCTATGCAGCCTCTCTGCTGCAACAGGCATTGACGTCATGGCTGGTTGACACGCCTGGTTGAAAGAGCTGCATTTTCAAATCAGTGAGTCACATTGACTGCTAAATTCCTCCTGTCCAGTAGTTGGTGCTGTGTACCACAAAAAGTTCTAATCCACCTTAGTAGAAGAAGAAAAATGTTTGCTTCAGATTTGAACTGAACACGTCGTTTGATCTGAGAGACGCAGTCCCTCCAGCGTGTCCCGGGTCCTCCCCGGGGCCTCCTCCCAGTGGGACGCGCCCGGAACACCTCTCCAACGAGGCGTTCAGGGGGCATCCGGAAAAGATGCCCGAGCCACCTCAACTGACTCCTTTCAACGTGGAGGAGCAGCGGCTCGACTCCGAGCTCCTCCTGAGTGACCGAGCTCCTAACCCTATCTCTAAGGGAGCGCCCAGCCACCCTGCAGAGGAAACTCATCTCGGCCGCTTGTACTCGTGATCTCGTTCCACCCGCACCGTAAACAGTGCTGGTGGAGAGCTGCTTCCGCCTCCTGAGGCGTCAAACGGTTTGCCAGAATCTCTTCGAGGCCGACCGATAGTCCTCCTCCATAGCCTCCCTGAACTCCTCCCAGACCCGAGTTTTTGCCTCTGTGACCGCACGGGCTGCGGCACGCTTGGCCTGCCATACCTGTCATCTGCCTCTGGGGTCCCACCTACCAACAAAGATAAGTAGGACTCCTTCAGCTTGATGGCATCCCTTACTTCCGGTGTCCACCACCGGGTTCAGGGATTGCCGCCGCGACAGGCACCAGAGACCTTGCAACCACAGCTACGAGCAGCCGCATCGACAATGGAGGTGGAGAACATGGTCCACTCGGACTCCATGTCTCCAACCTCCCCCGGGATCTGGGAGAAGCTCTCCCGGAGGTGGGAGTTGAAGACCTCACTGAAAGAGGGTTCTGCCAGTCGTTCCCAGCAGACCCTCACGATACGTTTGGGCTTGCCAGGTCTTACCGGCTTCCTACCCTCCCAGCGGATCCAACTCACCACCAGGTGGTGATCAGTCGACAGCTCTCCCCTCTCTTTACTCGAGTGTCCGAGACACGTGGCCGAAGGTCAGATGATACGACTACAAAGTCGATCATCGACCTCCGGCTCAGGGTGTCCTGGTGCCACGTGCACTTATGGACACCCTTGTGCTGGAACATGGTGTTCGTGATGGACAAACTGTGACTAGCACAGAAATCCAACAACTGAACACCACTCGGGTTCAGATCGGGGAGGGCATGCTTCCCGATCACCCCCCTCCAGGTCTCATTGTCGCCGCCCACGTGGGCGTTGAAATCCCCCAGGAGAACAATGGAGTCCCCAGTCGGAGCGCTATCTAGTACCCCTCCCAGGGACTCCAGGAAGGGCGGGTACTCTGCACTGCTGCTCGGCCCGTAGGCCGAGACAATGGTGAGAGACCTGTCCCCGACCCGAAGGCGTAGGGACACGACCCTCTCGTTCACCGGAGTGAACTCCAACACTTGGCGACTGAGCTGGGGAGCAATAAGCAATGCGACCCCAGCTCTCCGCCTCTCCCCGTGGGTGACACCAGAAAAATGAAGCGTCCAGCCCCTCTCCAGGAGTTGGGTACCAGAGCCCAAGCTGTGTGTGGAGGTGAGCCCGACTATCTCTAGTCGGTATCTCTCAACCTCCCACACAAGCTCAGGCTCCTTCCCCCCAGCGAGGTGACATTCCACGTCCCAACAGCCAGGGACTGTGAGCATGGACCGGGCCGCTAGGCCACCCGCCCTCGACCGCCACCCAATCCTCTCTGCACACGGCCCCCATGGCCCCCTCTGCAGGTGGTGAACCCACAGGAGGGCGGGCCCATGTCACTCTTTCGGGCATCCATAACATTCAGTCACAAATTGTCCAAACTATACATTTTTGGAACCTTTATGATCAGGCAAATAATGTGGTGTAGTTTTCTACATGATTGGAGCATCTTTTAATTTTGACCCCTGTCTAATTCTTCAATTGACCCTTACCTGGATGCCTATTGAAAATTCAAGTGGCCAATCAGTTTTTCAAAAGAGTTCATGTCTATGGATTATTTGTGCTGAATGTGATGCTTGTATCACCATTTGCAGGATTCCACTCTCAATTGCCTTCAAAAGTATTGGAACACTTGGTATTTCACACATTTTAATTAGTTTATTCCATTTCAAATACATTTTTTTTTCTAAAATTATCTTCCTTAACTCAAACTGAAAGCAAATCTCTACAACGTAGAAATTAAATAAAAATATAAAATCCATCTTCCTGATGAAGTGGTGTAGAGGAGGATTTTCTTAAAAAGAAGACCTGAAAGTTCAGCTACCATTTAACAGAAAGTACATTTGAGATGAAAGACTAGATTTGATGTTTTGGTAAAAGAAACTTTTGTATTTCTTCATAATAATTGATGTAAATAAAATAAAAAAGTCCAAGACATATTCAGTGACTTGGAAATGTTCATGTTGTCATGTTGTCTAAAGAAAACTCACAATAAAACTGATTATTATTTACAGGTTTTATCAAGTTTTAGAGATTTGCTTTCACTTCGAGTTTGAGGAAGATAATTTTAGAAATGTTTATTCTTTATTTTTTTGTATTTCTTGTATTTTAAATAGCATAAACAAATTAAAATGTGTGAAATTCCAAGTGTTCCAATACTTTTGGAGGTCACAGTATCCTAACCTTATGATGAGTGCAAAATGAGTGTGGGATTATTACTGTTTTGTTTAAGAATGTTTCATTTTCACTGTTGCTGCACTTTGTGTCAAATCATAGTCATATTGTTTATCATATTGATATGACAATTCAGTAAGGTATATCTTCTATTACACATTCCAAATCTAAGGTGAAACTCTACTAGTGTTTACTAAGATACACAGAAATATCTTAAAAACAAACAAACAAACAAAAAATAAGTGAGAGTAGAGCCACTTAGGTGCCGTGTCTTGAGAACCAGGGATGGTAGGTTGAAAAACTTTTTTATCCCATGGGAACTCTCCCTACCCACCTAAGCGGCTCAAGAATATGGACAGCATGTATATAAGTGACATTTACATGACAATTTATATGACAATATTGAGATACGATAATTTGTCCATATTGCACAGCCCTACTGTCAACTAGCTGGAAACTCTGAATATTAATTTACATCTACATTAAAAAAATGCTTAAAGTGGCAGGGGGTTAAGAGGGCTGTAATTAGAGGGGTCAGCTGAAAAGCAAAAAAGAAAAAGGCTTAAAAAGGTGCGGAGTATGGGGGACAGAGCCCCTCCAGAAGATGAAAGGCAAAATAAGGAAAATGCTTAAAAAGGCAGGGGACCTGGTGGAGTGGACCCCCCCCCCCCCCCCAAGAAGCTGAAAGGTTTTTGCCATGCTAATGCTGTCCTGAAACATTTACTCAAAATAAAGTCTGAATGACATGGTGAGATGCTGACGAGCTTTGCTTATTCATGCCCAAGACATGTCCATTATAGGATTTGAGATTCTCAGCAAATGTGCACCACAGACAGATATTAGGACATGGAAGACTCCACTGAATTTTGGAGGTGATCTGAATCCAGATTGGAGGGTGTCAGAAATCTCTGATTGCTGTTGTTATTCATGCAAACAATGTCATTTGTACTTTGCATTTCCCATTTTTGCTCAGGATTGTCTGATCCAGGTCCATATTTATCTGACACAGGTTTTACTGTAAATACTCTTCCTAATTCAACTCCTGATGTATTTGGAGAATGGGCCACACCTGGTCTTGAAGACAAGGTCTTTCAGTTTGCACAAACTCAGTGAGTATCAACTAATTACAGTTTGCAGTTAAGTTGAAGAGAACTGGATCAGGGATCAGCTACTCTATTTTCCCCAGAAGAACAGCAGCTCCCACAGACACAGATCCAACCACAGCCAGTTCTGAAATGTCTCCAAAGACACACCACGCATAAATGAGCACACCTGCACCAACTGGTCAGGCTGAATAGTAAAAGTTTGTTTTGAAAATATGACGGTCTTGTGGTGAAGCAATGGGCCTGAGACCAGAGGATCCTTGGTTCTTGGACCAGACAGTCACTAAGAGCCCTTGGGAAAAGGTCCTTAACCCCTGAGTTGCTCCCACTGTGTAGTGAGCACCTTGTGTGGCAGCACCCTGACACTGGTGTGTGGGTGAATGTGAGGCATCATTGTAAAGCACTTTGAACTTCTGATTCAGACATAAATGCGGTTCATGTACCAGTTGTTTGTTGTTTTGCCTCTTAAACATACTTCAAAATGACAAATAAACCTAAATGCATGAATGTGTAATCAACGCCACACATTAGTTCCACCTGAGTGCCCTCACAGACACAAACCGTATAAAATGTAATGGACCATTGTTTCATTTACTTATCAGGTCAGTGTTTGATGTTAGTACAACAAAAACCCACCTTTTCAGCAGTTCTGTGTTGGTGGTGCAGGCCAGCGCAGACAGGAGTTTGCTGGAGTCACTGGTTGCTGAAGCTTTCTTCAACTGGTACCAACCAAATTCCCACTCAGCCACATCCCCTGCCGCCATGGCGCTGCAGTAAACCGCTGAACGCAGGTTGGGTTGGATCCTCAAAATAAAAACAGAGTGAAGTGACTGAGTATTATTGAAGAGTATATAAAAACATAATGTGTTATTTCAAGGGACAGTGCACTGACAAATTCTGATGAGGATTGTCCATCCACTGCTTGAACCATGTCGTTGTCAGGATTTGACATTCTGTCAGTCCGGCGCTGCAGGCCACACGGACGGCATTCACCTGGTTATACCTACAATGAAGGCAAAGAAGTGCAGTGTTCAGAACTTCCAACACTGCTTTTACTCATGTAATCATTTCTACATTAATCCAAAGCTACTATCAGGATGTGATGTTTAGCTGACGGCATGTTTCACTGTAAAGGGCTGTTGCACTATCACTTGTGATTCGACTGGTAAATTCAGAGCCTCATTAGTTGCTTATTGCTTATTAGGTGGACAGATTTTACCTTTGGTTTTTCACATACCCTTAGAAGTTAATCAGTATTCAGGTGTGTTCTGGTCTTGATGTGTCACCTGCCGCTCTGTAATTAGTTTGGTATTTAGTTTCACAAGTTCAGTTCTTCTCTGCTGGTCACTTTTGTCTGCTTGTCAGTTTGGAACCATGTTCTCCTGCTGTAAGTTTTGTCCTCATCATTTTGAGTGCTTGTTTTACTTTGACTGTCTTGTGAATTTTGGTCTCTTTGGATTTTTTTTTTTCCCCACAAAAGTCTCTTTTTTCATTATCTATTTTAGTTGTCATTGTGGATTTTTGTTTCTCTACTAAAGACTCTCTTGTTGCACTAATTGTTTGAGTTGTCACTTTGGATTTTTGGTTCTTCACTAAAGACTTTTGTTGCCATTATTGTTTTGTTGGCACCTTGGATTGTGTTAAATTCTAATTTCTCCTATCACCTGGGTAAAATAAAACCCTGAGCTCTTCAATCCTTCTGTGTCCACTGCCTTGCATTTTGGGGTCCATCCTTGTTTTGAGTGGTTTGAATCACAACACAAGGGGTTTATATAAAGTCTTAAACTTTTGTGGCAATGTGCCATGATTCAGAAGATTTGATTGTAGGCCAAGCGATTATTTAGGTTAACACTAATAGACTTGGCCAGGTTAAGCAATGGGACATGCACGTGATGGAGCGTAGCTGGTTCAGTAGGCCTAAAAACATATGTGTATAAAGTACATTTTGAGACATGACAGGTCAAACCATGCAACGTAAAGTACAAAATTTAATTATTTTTACAACATATTCACTGTAAAAACATGTAGGCCGGGGCGCTGTCAAGAAGACGATGGGGTAGAAAGTGTTTTCTCTAAGCTCCCATCGACCCTTTGGTTGTGAATTTAAATAGGCACTTTTACTCAAGAAATACCAACAAATCTTAATTCTCACAATGACTCCCGTGGACTCCGTCCCAGAAAGAAACTGATATGCTGAAATCGGAAATCTTGCTTTCCGTTAAAGCCGAAATTGCTGATCTTATAAAGACGGAGATGAAAAACGCTGATATATACTTTTTTAAAAGACAGGGTTGATTGGGGGTTGATATGCCCTTTAAACTTTTCAGAATGGCACTGTGTCCTTACTGCAGCATCTGTGAACAAGGCAACCAGTTAAGGTGCACTGACACTGATTCACGCAATTGCACGCTCTGTGTCGTGCAGGAGAGTAAACTCATCTTTAACAGGTGCAGACTGAATTGAGGGGGCACTGGCGTGTGGAACTGCACAGAGAATTTTGAAATGTTCAAAAAATTACCTTCATGTATAAGAGCCATTTTCAACAGACAACTTGCAGAGAAAATAATAATTAATCCACTACAAAATAATTATTTTATATACGCAGAGTCCAGCGTAGAGCAAGCGGTGGAACAAACCACGGCATCCAACTGGGATCACAGTGGGTGGGATCATCACGACGACATGCGTGCAAGTGCATGAATCAAAGTCATGCACGTGTCAGTACCCCATTAGACAGAGCAAAAGAACTGTTTTGCCATTTTCGCTCTACAGTTGCACAAATTCCCACTGCTGCCCCATCAGCTCCCTATGTGCTATTTGTTGGTGCCATTAAAACTCCTTGTGACATCTGCACTGCTAAATCTACACTGTAGTAAAAAAAAAACAAATGCTGGTGGCTGCCAGTGGTACCATTTCATCCTCCATGGCAGTAAAATCCCTGGGTGACATAATTCCTGTAGTGTTAACAAGACCTTTTTGCTTGTGATCTTAACCTCAAGGTGGCCCAAAGCAGAATCTTTATTAATTGAGGCCTTTTAAATTAATCTGTTGACATTAACTTTGTGCAGTTGGTTAAAATGACCAAAGTAGTCTTTCAAATAGGCTTCCTGAAACCCCTACTGCCTTCACCAACCCCCCAGCCTGAATTACAGTAGTCTTATTGTTATGCTGTCAAAACATCCTGGCGAGGAAAACTGAATGATTTACGAATCAGAATCCATACAAGTGTACTTACTGGTCCATGTGTCTTTGTGGAACAAGTCTCCAGTCTGATGTAAGGTTCTTGAAATACAGGAAGAGAGGTGAAACCAGTTTCTTCATGTAGTCCTAGAAGAATGGCAGAGGATATAGCAGTTGGCACTTAAATGTAATTGTAAAGCCGACAGTGTAATATGATGTGGCCACATCAGAATCAGTAAAAACAGTTATCTGTAATAAAGAATTTTTCTTTTTTTTTTTTTTTAGCAGTTTAGCATCATAAAAGACAAGTTTCAGTTATCTGATTAATGGTTATCGAAGCTAACCTTTTGGTTAGCTGTGCCCACCACTGATTTTAGGATTACTGGGAATGCTCTTGCTTGGTTGATGTCATACCTGACCAGTCGTTCTCATTGTGTATTGTACAATAACACTACTGCTAACCTTAGTGGCATGAAATTTGGGGTTCCACAGGGGTCTGTCCTAAGCCCCCTGCTTTTCTTCCTTTATATAGCACGCCTTGGGCACATATTGCAGCATTTTGGGATTACCTTTCATTGCTATGCTGATGATACTCAGTTATACATACCGATAACTGCTGGTAACTCATCCACATAAAATCCTTAGATTGCCTTGCATCAGTGAGAAGTTGGATAACTAGCAATTTCCTACTTTTAAACACTGATAAGTCTGATATGATGGTTCTTGGTTCAGTGAGACATCGGCATCAATTTGACCAGTTAACACTCAGCCTAGGCTCGTGTGTCATACATCACTGACAAAGTGAGGAACCTTGGGGTAATTTTTGATCCTACGTTGTCCTTTGACCTCCACATTAGAGATATTACGAGGACTGCTTTCTTCCACCTGCGAAATATAGCAAAGATTAGTACCATCCTGTCTATGGCTGACACTGAGAACCTGATTCATGCGTTTGTCTCTTCTAGATTGGAGTAGTGCAATGTTCTATTTTCAGGTTTACCGCAGTCCAGCATTAGGACTCTCCAATTGGTTCAAAATGATGCTGCCAGACTTCTGACATGAAGTTTGACCACATTATACCCATATTAGTGTCTCTTCACTGGCTTCCTGTCTCTGTGCGATCAGATTTTAAGGTTCTGCTATTAACCTATAAAATGATTCACGGACTAGCACCTCCCTACTTGGCTGACCGACTTAAACCCTACTTACCGGCCTGGGCTTTGCGTTCTCAAGGTGCAGGACTATTTTGCGTCCCTAGGGTGAATAAAAAGTCTGTGGGTCACTGAGCTTTCTCTTATTGTGCCCCTGTTCTGCGGAATGATCTTCCTGCATCAATAAAACAATCAGATTCTGTGGAGACTTTCAAGTCCAGACTTAAGACACACTTATTTTCCCTTTTGTATGGCTAGCATACTGGCATATGTTACTACACTTTTTACCCTTTTAAAATCATTTTATTGGTAAACAGCGCGTGCCGCGGCCTCAACTTAATCTAAAGTCTGGGTCTTTTAGTGAAGCTTAGGGCTAGTGGCTGGCGATCACCTTAGTATTTCTTCTGCTTTTCTTGCTTAATGCTGACAAATTATACTGTATTTGTTGTCTTTCTGATCTCTGATTCTGTTTTTTCTCTCTGTTTGAGGTGCAGCTCCTTCCAGAGATGGGTGTGGTGTCTTTTTCTGCCAGGCAAAATTTCCTGTATATTTGTTTTGTAAATTGTTTGGTCAATTGCATTGGTAGCATGGCCCAAGCAGAGGGTCACCCCTTTGAGTCTGATCTGCTTGAGGTTTCTTCCTCAAATCATCAGAGGGAGTTTTTTCCTTACCACTGTCAGCTGTGTGCTTTCTCTGGGTGTTGGTTAGAACTTACTTGTGTGAAGCACTTTGAGGCAACTTTGTTGTGATTTGGCACTACATAAATGAAACAAAGAAATTGAAATTGACATTATCTATGTATATAGTATGTGTATCAAATATGTCGGCTGGCTGATGTCCAGCAACTTGTTGGGGAGCCTACAAGTTCTCAGAATGTCCCAGAGAACTATCTTATCACCTGAGTCAACCACATATCTATGCTGTGCAAAAAAATCCTAGAATGCACTGGAAAATGTTTGTCCCTAATACAGACATAGGATATACCAATTAAATTCTACCTGCATAGGCTGATAGACGTCCGTACGGTCCAGCATGAGGTAGTAATATTGCATGTTCACTAGCGCAGACTGCCAGGGCATGTATTCCCTCTCCACAGACAAATAAGTAGTTGTCCTCAGAGCCAGAGTAATTGGGACATCCCCAGACCTGAAGACATGGTAAAATAAGGTTTTACTTTAGACATATCGTAAAATCACATTATATGGTGTATGTGAACTTTTCCAGAAAAAAAATAGCCCTGGAGTTCCCAGGAGCATTTTAGACAGAAGACATCATAGTTGCCTGAAGGTTAAAGCTCTCTCAAATGTGCAAGAAAAAGCCTGTAGTTACATGGGGTGTATAAGCTGGACATAAGACCATGTACAGGTTGTTGTTTACATCACAATGGAGTGAAAACAGATCTAAGATTATTGCTAAATTTAGAAAATATTCCGAAAATGATGATAAACTAGAAATTAATCACAAACGTCTAACACACTGTCCAAGGTTACTGGTTTAAACGCTTCACAATATAAATCTGGCCGACGGTAGATGTTTTGACTCCACCAACCAGTCGCGATAATGCTTGCTGATGATGTCATCGTATCTTCCTCAGTGATTCTGAATGACTGTAAAAAGGCTACAGTCAGTGCTTTGATCATAGGCTCTATCTCCATATTGATAGATTAAAACCTCTTTGTAAGAGTGTAAAATTATAAACTATTTTAACCCTCTGGAGTCGCTTGACTGAATTCGGTAATGTAAAAGTCATATGACAAATAAGCGGTTCTCCGATTAAATTCACCAGACAATTTTCACAGACTGAAATGTTTGTTGTCAATTTTATGGTCATATTTGGTCTGCCTATTTGCAGAAAGCAGCAGTTAATGATGTAAGTCAATCAGGATCATCAATCCATGTGGTGGAGTCTCTGAGGACCTTCTGGACAAAACGCCACCACAAGCAGACAAACTAACAGAAGTAGGAATGACAATATGAGATAATTCCACTGGCCAAAATGTACATGTCTAACAAGTCATTTTGGAAGTAATTTCTGTCTGTGGTGCAAATCTGTTTGGTGCAAAAATAGTTTTGTGTAATCCTTAAAAGTGTAAAGTGAAACTTGATCCAGATCACCTCCAAAATTTAATGGAGTCTCCCATGGCCTGTAGTGAAAATTTTTGAAAATTCGTGCAGCAGTTTTGGACGTAATCCTGCTAACAGACAGACACAATTAAATATATAAATGCTGATGATTTTATTACATCCTTGGTGGATGTAATTGTATGAACAGCAACTGGATTTTATATGTATATATGTGTGTGTATTTTTTATATATATGTATATATGTGTGTGTGTGTATGCATGTTAGAAGGACGTTGGGTCATGTTTCTCAGCATTTTCCCAATGATTACTCTAAGGAAAGATTGATTCAACAGATTATAGCCAAATTTGTTGGCTGTGATCACAGTAAAGTATTTTTTTATTCATCAACTCAAATTTCATAAATTGGGTGGCACAGTGGCTCAGTGGTTACCACTGTTGCCTCCTGGGATCTCTGTGTGGAATAATTTGCATGTTCTCCCCATATTCATGTGGAGTTCCTCCCACTTCCAGAGACATGCAGGCAGTGGTGGGCACAGTTCCGCTAACCACTTATTAGCAAAATTTTTAATAGCAAAGTTAGCTTTTCAGCTAACTTTGAAAACCATCAGCGAACCACTTAGCTTCTGCTAAATTTAGTTCCACTAACTTTCAGTCCGCTAACTTCATTGTGCAAGCATAGTGAGTAAATCTTAACGGTCAAAAACATCTGTAAACCCTAAAATCAAACATACGCGTATTTGTTCCTATTGTGTATTTTGCAACAGTCAGGCCGCTGTGAGAAGCTCAGTCCTCCCCCAGCAGAAGGTGGCGGGGCGGCTGCCGCAAAAGAAGGGTCATTTACTTTTAACATACAAACAACACAGACAGTGGCAGTGGTCACAACATAACACTTCAGCAAACTAACAACACTCCATGAACTATAAAAACATAGCAAATCTATAACACTAACAATATTGCTAAACTAACGTGTATACACACACACACTCATCTTCAACCGCTTAGTCCAGTTGAGGGTTGCATGGTGCTGGAGCCTATCCCAGCAGTCATACAGCGCAAGGCCACATATAGACAAACAAACACAGTCACACCCACATGTACACCTACGGACAAGTTCAAGTTTCCAGTCCACCTAACCTGCATGTCTTTGAATGTGGGAGGAAGCCAGAGCACCCAGAGGAGACCCACGCAAACACGGGGACAACACGCTAACTCCACAGAGAAAGGCCACAGGTGGGAATCGAACTCCTAACCTTTATGTGAGGCAACACTGCTAACCCCTAAGCCACCATGCCGCCCCAACTAACATGTACTACAATAATAATTAAAAAATAAATAAAACCAAACTCCAAACTCCCATAATGCATTGCTGCAGCGATCGACAGTGTGACTAGTCACACTCCCATCCAGTAGATAATGAGAGGAGACTCATTTCCCATAATGCCTTTTGGCGTGTGTGTCGGTTAAGCTCAAACCTTTAGGTGTTGCCGTTAATGTTGATAAACTATCTGGAATTAGTTTTGTTTGTAAATGAAACCATGAGTGAAAAGTGCCTTGTGTTTGATCTCCTTTGCCACTGTCTGCATTGTTATGTGTGAAAAGTGAGACTTTTTTTAAAAATTTGTATTATTATTGTGCAGCAGCGGGCCAAATGCATTAAAAAAAAAAAAGCTCTGGCTCATTGTTTGTTTTGGGTTTGTGACCGCCTTTGAATTTACTCAGAAGCCCCCATGGTGCTTTAACTCTAAACTGGCTTGTCAGCAGCCAACAGTGTCAATATGTCGCTAACTTTTAGTCAATAATAATAGTTAGTGGTTAGGTGTAACTACCGCTAAATTACTACTAACCGCTACATTTTTTTTAGCGGTTTATCTTTTTAGTGTTATAAAAGCTAACTTTCAGTTAGCAGATTTGCGGTTATCAAAGCTAACTTTTTGGTTAGCTGTGCACACTACTGCATGCAGGTTAGGTTAACTGGAAATTTAGATTGACCGCAGGTGAGCGTCTGAGTGTGAAAAAGTTTGTCTGTGGTGTGTTTGGTGTTGGCTTTGCTTTCTTTCTTTCTTCCTTTCTCTCTTTCTGCTCCTGCCAGTGACGCTGTAGATGGCTGGTTGCTGATTCCTGATGTTGGACACATGTAGCAGCCGTCACACCTGCACCTTAATCATCTGACTATGTATTCCCCAGATCAAATCCAAGCTTTGCCAGATAATTCCATCATTCTCACAGTATCTCTGGTCCTCCGGGTTGGTTGCATTGACTGTGGTATTGTTACTTACTTTATGGCAAAGTAAGTTTTCTCTACTTCTTCACGCCAGATCCATTTGCCTCTTCCAGAACATCCAGCTGGTCACAGTTCCATTCAGCCGTTCCACCTGGTCTTGGCAGTCATCACCACACAATTTAGCATTTTGGGTCCTAATCCTGTTGTTTTTGTATTGTCTCCAGACCCAAACATAACATTGTCAGTATGTGGCCCTGCGATGGACTGGTGTCCAAGCCAGGGTGTACTCCGGGACAGGTTCCAGCCCCCAGTGACCCTTGTTTGGAATCAGTTGGTATAGGAACCGAATGAATATTTACAACTGCCAAGGATGTAATAAAATCATCGTTTATTTGTCTGTCTGTTAGCAGGATTATGTCAAAACTACTGCATGGAATTTGATGACATTTTTACCACAGATACATATTAGGCCATGAAGACTCCACTAAATTTTGGAGGTGATTCGGATGAGGTTTCTGGAGCAAGATTTCACTTCATACAGGCTTTGAAGGATTAGGTCAAAACTACTTCACGGATTCTCATCAAATTTGCACCACAGACAGATATTAGGGCAGGAAAGACTCATCTCAATTTTGCAGGTGATCCAGATCCGGATCGGAGCATGTCAGAAATCTCTCATTGCTCTTGTTTGTTTATTTATTTATCTGTAGGATTACGTCAAAACTACTGCACAGATTGTGATGAAATTTTCAACAATGATACATATTAGGCCATGAAAGACACCATTACATTTTGGAGGTGATACGGATTCTGGATCAAGATTTCACTTCATACAGGCTTTGAAGGATTAGGTCAAAATTACTTCACGGATTCTCATGAAATTTGCACCACAGACAGATATTAGGGCAGGAAAGACTCATCTCAATTTTGCAGGTGATCCAGATCCGGATTGGAGCATGTCAGAAATCTCTTTGTTCTTGTTTGTTTGTTTATTGGCTTGCCTCTACTGGTGGTTGGCTCTCACTGTGGTATCGTATCACTTCCTGTACCGGAGCACAGCAGTGTTTTGCTGTATCTTCTTCTTTGTCTTTCGGCTGTTCCCGTTAGGTGTCACCACAGCAGATCAATCGTTTCCATCTCACCCTGTCCTCTGTATCTTCCTCTGTCACACCAACCACCTGCATGTCGTCTCTCAGCACATCCATGAACCTCCTCTTTGGTCTCCCTCTTCTCCTCCTGCCTGATGGATCCATCCTCAGCATCCTTCTCCCTATATACCCTGGGTCCCTCCTCTGCACATGTCCAAACCATCTCAATCTCGCGCCTCTGACTTTGTCTCCAAACTGTCCCACCTGAGCTGTCCCTCTGATATGTTGATTCCTAATCTTGTCCATTCTTGTCACTCCCAAAGAGAATCTCAACATCTTCAGCTCTGCCACCTCCAGCTCTGCCTCCTGCCTTTTTGTTAGTGCCACTGTCTCTAAACCATACAACATAGCTGGTCTCACTACTGTTTTGTAAACTTTCCCCTTCACTCTTGCTGATATTCTTCGGTCACAAATCACTCCTGCCACCTTTCTCCACCCACTCCACCCTGCCTGCACTCTCTTCTTCACCTCTCTACCACACTCTCCATTACTTTGAACAGCTGACCCCAAATATTTAAACTGATCTACTTTCACCACTTCTACTCCTTGTAACTGCACTATTCCACTGGGCTCCCTCTCATTCACACACATGTACTCAGTCTTGATTCTACTGACTTTCATTCCCCTTCTCTCCAAAGCATATCTCCACTTCTCCAGACTAGACTCAACTTGCTCTCTACTCTCACTACAGATCACAATGTCATCTGCAAACATCATAGTCCATGGGGACTCCTGTCTGATCTCATCTGTCAACCTGTCCATCACCACCGCAAACAAGAAAGGACTCAGAGCTGATCCTTGGTGTAATCCCACCTCCACCTTGAATGAGTGTCATTCCGACTGCGCATCTCACCGCTGTCACACTATTCTCGTACATGTCCTGCACTACCCTAACAAATAGGAACCAGCACACTTCGTCTCCACTCCTCAGGCATCCTCTCACTTTCCAAGATTTTATTAAACAATTTGGTTAGAAACTCTACTGCCATCTCTCCTAGACATTTCCATGCCTCCATTGGAATGTCATCTGGACGAACTGCCTTTCCACTCTTCATCCTCTTCATAGCAGCCCTCACTTCTTCCTTGCTAATCTCTTTTACTTCCTGATTTACTCTCACCACATCATCCAGCCTTTTCTCTCGTTCATTTTCTTTATTCATCAACTCTTCAAAATATTCCCTCCACCTTCTCAGCACACACTCCTCACTTGTCAGCACATTACCATGTGCATCTTTTACCACCCTAACCTGCTGCACATCCCTTCCAGCTCTGTCCCTTTGTCTGGCCAATCGGTACAAGTCCTTTTCTCCTTCCTTACTATTCAACTTCTTGTACAGCTCGCAATATGCCTTTGCTTTTGCCACTTCTCTTCTCACCTTACGCCACATCTCCTTGTACTCCTGTCTACTTTCTTCATCTCTCCGACTATCCCAAAACTTTTTCGCCAACCTCTTTCTCCTTATGCTTTCCTGGACCTCTTCATTCCACCACCAAGTCTCCTTGTCTTCCTTCCACTGTCCAGATGTCATACCCAGTACTGCCCTAGCTGTCTCCCTCACCACATCTGCAGTACTTTTCCAGTTGTCCAAAATTGCTTCCCCTCCAACTAGTGCTTCTCTCACCTGCTCGCTAAATTTCACACAACAGTCTTCCTCCTTCAGCTTCCACCATCTGATCCTTTGTTGAGCTCTCACTCTCTTCTTCTTCTTTACCTCTAAAGTCATCCTACAAACAACCATCCTATGCTGTCTAGTGACACTCTCTCCTGCTACCACCTTGCAGTCTGATTTCTTTTAGCTTGCATCTCCTATAAAGAATGTAGTCCACCTGTGTGCACCTTCCTCCACTCTTACATGTTACACCGTGCTCCTCCCTTTTCTTAAAGTAGGTATTCACCACAGCCATTTCCATCCTTTTTGCAAAATCAACTACCATCTGTCCTTCCCCATTCCTATCCGTGATACCATATCTACCCATTAGTTCCTCATCACCTCTGTTCCCTTCACCAACATGCCCATTGAAGTCTGCTCCTATCACCACTCTTTCATGCTTGGGCACACTCTCCACCACCTCATCTAACACACTCCAGAAATCTTCTTTCTCCTTCATCTCACAACCTACCTGTGGGGCATATGCACTGATGATATTCATCATCACCCCTTCAATTTCCAACTTCACACTCATCACCCTGTCAGACACTCGCTTAACCTCCAACACACTTTTAACATACTCTTCCTTTAAAATGACCCCAACACCATTTCTCTTCCTGTCCTCATCATGGTACAACAACTTGTACCCACCGCCGATGCTCCTGCTCTTACTTCCCTTCCACTTGGTCTCTTGCACACACAATATGTCTACCTTTCTCCTCTCCATCATATCAGCCAGCTCTCTCCCTTTACCAGTCATACTACCAACATTCAAAGTCCCCACTCTCATTTCCACCCTTCTAGTTTTCTTCTTCTCCCGCTGTTCGTGGCAACATTTTCCTCCTCTTCTTCATCGTCTTCGCCCAGCAGTAGCCCAATTTCCACCGGCACCCTGTTGGGCAATAGCACCGGTGGCGGACGTTGTTAACCCGGGCCGCGACCGATCCGGTATGGGAATTCGATTCTGAGTCTGCATAGTTGGGTTGGCTTGTTTTACGCCGGATGCCCTTCCTGACGCAACCCTCCTCATTTATCCGGGCTTGGGACCGGCACTCAGAATGTACTGGCTGCACACCCCATGTGGCTGAGTTGGTGTTTTGCTGTATCTGTTAGCTGTTTAATCTGCGCAGTTAGATTGATCTAGATAACGATTTGTTTCAATGTAATCTTCACGTGCCTTAACTAAGGCACTCCCTCTGTTGAATCACCTCTAAATTATTTACACATTATTCACTTTGTGTGTTTTTAGGAATCAGCTAGCTTAGCGCCGCTACTAGCTCTTAGCCGGTTTAGCATGGCGGCTTCTCCTGTCTCTCCCGCACTTTTCTGCTCTGGGTGTGAAATGTTTAGTTATTCCTCGGCCTCCTTTAGCAGTAATGGTACTTGTAATAAGTGTAGCTTATTCGTAGCTTTGGAGGCCAGGCTGGGTGAATTGGAGACTCGGCTCCGCACCTTGGAATATCCTACAGCTAGCCAGGCCCCTGTAGTCAGTGCGGACCAAGGTAGCTTAGCCGCCGTTAGTTCCTTTCCAGCAGATCCCGAGCAGCCGGGAAAGCAGGCCGACTGGGTGACTGTGAGGAGGAAGCGTAGTCCTAAACAGAAGCCTTGTGTACACCACCAACCCGTTCACATCTCTAACCGTTTTTCCCCACTCGGCGACACACCTGCCAAGGATCAAACTCTGGTTATTGGCGACTCTGTTTTGAGAAATGTGAAGTTAGCGACACCAGCAACCATAGTCAATTGTCTTCCGGGGGCCAGAGCAGGCGACATTGAAGGAAATTTGAAACTGCTGGCTAAGGCTAAGTGTAAATTTGGTAAGATTGTAATTCACGTCGGCAGTAATGACACCCGGTTACGCCAATTGGAGGTCACTAAAATTAATATTGAATCGGTGTGTAACTTTGCAAAAACAATGTCGGACTCTAGTTTTCTCTGGGCCCCTCCCCAATCGGACCGGGAGTGACATGTTTAGCCGCATGTTCTCCTTGAATTGCTGGCTGTCTGAGTGGTGTCCAAAAAATGAGGTGGGCTTCATAAATAATTGGCAAAGCTTCTGGGGAAAACCTGGTCTTGTTAGGACAGACGGCATCCATCCCACTTTGGATGGAGCAGCTCTCATTTCTAGAAATCTGGCCAATTTTCTTAAATCCTCCAAACCGTGACTATCCAGGGTTGGGACCAGGAAGCAGAGTTGTAGTCTTACACACCTCTCTGCAGCTTCTCTCCCCCTGCCATCCCCTCATTACCCCATCCCCGTAGAGACGGTGCCTGCTCCCAGACCACCAATAATCAGCAAAAATCTATTTAAGCATAAAAATTCAAAAAGAAAAAATAATATAGCACCTTCAACTGCACCACAGACTAAAACAGTTAAATGTGGTCTATTAAACATTAGGTCTCTCTCTTCTAAGTCCCTGTTAGTAAATGATATAATAATTGATCAACATATTGATTTATTCTGCCTTACAGAAACCTGGTTACAGCAGGATGAATATGTTAGTTTAAATGAGTCAACACCCCCGAGTCACACTAACTGCCAGAACGCTCGTAGCATGGGCCGAGGCGGAGGATTAGCAGCAATCTTCCATTCCAGCTTATTAATTAATCCAAAACCCAGACAGAGCTTTAATTCATTTGAAAGCTTGACTTAGTCTTGTTCATCCATATTGGAAGTCCCAAAAACCAGTTTTATTTGTTGTTATCTATCGTCCACCTGGTCGTTACTGTGAGTTTCTCTGTGAATTTTCAGACCTTTTGCCTGACTTAGTGCTTAGCTCAGATAAGATAATTATAGTGGGCGATCGATTTTAACATCCACACAGATGCTGAGAATGACAGCCTCAACACTGCATTTAATCTATTATTAGACTCAATTGGCTTTGCTCAAAATGTAAATGAGTCCACCCACCACTTTAATCATACTTTAGATCTTGTTCTGACTTATGGTATGGAAATTGAAGACTTAACAGTATTCCCTGAAAACTCCCTTCTGTCTGATCATTTCTTAATAACATTTACATTTACTCTGATGGACTACCCAGCAGTGGGGAATAAGTTTCATTACACTAGAAGTCTTTCAGAAAGCGCTGTAACTAGGTTTAAGGATATGATTCCTTCTTTATGTTCTCTAATGCCATATACCAACACAGTGCAGAGTAGCTACCTAAACTCTGTGAGTGAGATAGAGTATCTTGTCAATAGTTTTACATCCTCATTGAAGACAACTTTGGATGCTGTAGCTCCTCTGAAAAAGAGAGCCTTAAATCAGAAGTGCCTGACTCCGTGGTATAACTCACAAACTCGCAGCTTAAAGCAGATAACCCGTAAGTTGGAGAGGAAATGGCGTCTCACTAATTTAGAAGATCTTCACTTAGCCTGGAAAAAGAGTCTTGCTCTATAAAAAAGCCCTCCGTAAAGCTAGGACATCTTACTAATCACTAATTGAATAAAATAAGAACAACCCCAGGTTTCTTTTCAGCACTGTAGCCAGGCTGACAGAGTCAGAGCTCTATTGAGCCGAGTATTCCTTTAACTTTAACTAGTAATGACTTCATGACTTTCTTTGCTAATAAAATTTTAACTATTAGAGAAAAAATTACTCATAACCATCCCAAAGACATATCATTATCTTTGGCTGCTTTCAGTGATGCCGGTATTTGGTTAGACTCTTTATCTCCGATTGTTCTGTCTGAGTTATTTTCATTAGTTACTTCCTCCAAACCATCAACATGTCTATTAGACCCCATTCCTACCAGACTGCTCAAGGAAGCCCTACCATTAATTAATGCTTCGATCTTAAATATGATCAATCTATCTTTATTAGTTGGCTATGTACCACAGGCTTTTAAGGTGGCAGTAATTAAACCATTACTTAAAAAGCCATCACTTGACCCAGCTATCTTAGCTAATTATAGGCCAATCTCCAACCTTCCTTTTCTCTCAAAAATTCTTGAAAGGGTAGTTGCAAAACAGCTAACTGATCATCTGCAGAGGAATGGTCTATTTGAAGAGTTTCAGTCAGGTTTTAGAATTCATCATAGTACAGAAACAGCATTAGTGAAGGTTACAAATGATCTTCTTATGGCCTCAGACAGTGAACTCATCTCTGTGCTTGTTCTGTTAGACCTCAGTGCTGCTTTCGATACTGTTGGCCATAAACTTTTATTACAGAGATTAGAGCATGCCATAGGTATTAAAGGCACTGCGCTGCGGTGGTTTGAATCATATTTATCTAATAGATTACAATTTGTTCATGTAAATGGGGAATCTTCTTCACAGACTAAGGTTAATTATGGAGTTCCACAAGGTTCTGTGCTAGGACCAATTTTATTCACTTTATACATGTTTCCCTTAGGCAGTATTATTAGACAGCATTGCTTAAATTTTCATTGTTATGCAGATGATACCCAGCTTTATCTATCCATGAAGCCAGAGGACACACACCAATTAGCTAAACTGCAGGAATGTCTTACAGACATAAAGACATGGATGACCTCCTTACTCTGGATGGCATTACCCTGACCTCTAGTAATACTGTGAGAAATCTTGGAGTCATTTTTGATCAGGATATGTCATTCAATGCGCATATTAAACAAATATGTAGGACTGCTTTTTTGCATTTGCGCAATATCTCTAAAATTAGAAAGGTCTTGTCTCAGAGTGATGCTGAAAAACTAAGTCATGCATTTATTTCCTCTAGGCTGGACTATTGTAATTCATTATTATCAGGTTGTCCTAAAAGTTCCCTGAAAAGCCTTCAGTAATTCAAAATGCTGCAGCTAGAGTACTGACAGGGACTAGAAGGAGAGAGCATATCTCACCCATACTGGCCTCTCTTCATTGGCTTCCTGTTAATTCTAGAATAGAATTTAAAATTCTTCTTCTTACTTATAAGGTTTTGAATAATCAGGTCCCAGCTTATCTTAGGGACCTCATAGTACCATACCACCCCAATAGAGCGCTTCGCTCTGACTGCAGGCTTACTTATAGTTCCTAGGGTTTGTAAGAATAGAATGGGAGGCAGAGCCTTCAGCTTTCAGGCTCCTCTCCTGTGGAACCAGCTCCCAATTCAGATCAGGGAGACAGACACCCTCTCTACTTTTAAGATTAGGCTTAAAATTTTCGTTTTTGCTAAAGCTTATAGTTAGGGCTGGATCAGGTGACCCTGAACCATCCCTTAGTTATGCTGCTATAGACTTAGACTGCTGGGGGGTTCCCATGATGGACTGAGTGTTTCTTTCTCTTTTTGCTCTGTATGCACCACTCTGCATTTAATCATTAGTGATTGATCTCTGCTCCCCTCCACAGCATGTCTTTTTCTTGGTTCTCTCCCTCAGCCCCAACCAGTCCCAGCAGAAGACTGCCCCTCCCTGAGCCTGGTTCTGCTGGAGGATTCTTCCTGTTAAAAGGGAGTTTTTCCTTCCCACTGTCGCCAAGTGCTTGCTCACAGGGGGTCGTTTTGACCATTGGGGTTTTTCTGTAATTATTGTATGGCCTTGCCTTACAATATAAAGCGCCTTGGGGCAACTGTTTGTTGTGATTTGGCGCTATATAAATAAAATTGATTTGATTTATCTGTAGGATTACATCAAAACTACTGCACAGATTGTGATGAAATTTTCAACAATGATACATATTAGGCCATGAAAGACACCATTACATTTTGGAGGTGATCCGGATTCTGGATCAAGATTTCACTTCAAATACGCTTTAAAGGATTACGTCAGAACTACTTCACATATTCTCACCGAATTTGCACCACAGACAGATATTAGGGCATTGAAGACTCCACTGAATTTTGGAGGTTATCCGGATCCAGATTGGAGGACGTCAGACATCTCTGACTGGTCTTGTTCATAAATAATTTTAGCATTATTTTATGTCACTATGACAAAGGATTACTGATGTTCTCATGATGACACAAAATTAATAGTCAATATCTGATCTACACTCACGAAAAATACAGTGGCAACACTTTAGGGTGATTCTTAGACTACGGGCACTTATTATTATTACTTTGATCATATTGTATGAAAAACAGAAAAAAGGGGAAATTTCACATTTTTATAGTTATCTTTACAATGAAAGTGTGTTAAGAAATTTGTTCTAGTAGTCTATGATGACTTTTTCACCTTTTTTCAGCATCATTATATGCAAATATTGCCGTTTTGTGCTTGTCCCACACCCAGACTTTTGATCTTCAATGATAAAAATGAATGGTAAAGAAACATTTTTTCTAATGTTTTAAAATATCTCTGAATAAAATATCAGTAAAATAATCAAAACATAATAGGGTATTCAATGTCATACAACTGTTGTGATTTTTTTAAACAAAATGTAGGTGTCCCACACTATTGCCATAATTTCCACCACAACACTGTAATGTCCCTAAACAGTTTGTATGAAAGATTGTTTGGGTAGTTTCTATGGAGATAAACAGTGACATCAGAGCACATGTATATAGCGCCAAATCACAACAAACAGTTGCCCCAAGGTGCTTTATATTGTAAGGCAATGGTTTGGTGGAAATTGTGCCCGTAGTTAAAGAATCACCCTTTAATTTTTGCAGGACTGTGGTAGGATTACATAACTGAGTAAGTACATGATGATGGGGGCAGGGGTCTTAATTCTATGAGAAACAATGTATAATACAGAAAATTAATGGAACTGCAAAAGTGCAGGCACGTCAGTTGACCTACCTGGCCAAGCTGAAAGCATCATCCACAAGCTGAGCTCTGTTTATCAGCGGAATTACCTATGATGGAAACAAATATTTGCTCATTTATAAATCATGATTCGAAAATTAAAAAATAATGAAAACTGTTCAAATTTAAACACAAAAATAGAGAAGCAGCAGCCCTCGGCCAAAATCATTGTGTGACACACCATCGCGGGTTTCTCTGTACCTGATGATCTGTATCTAGCTGGGTGAGAAGTCTCTCCCAGTTCCCAAGGTCATAGTTTACCCTGTAGTAACCAGTCACATTAGTGTTGGCCAGAATCCACAAACCCCCACTCTTCATGTCCTCATTTTCCACTGAGTGCCATAAACAGGAAATATGTTATGAGAAACACATACAATCTTATGAATCTGTTGCCATTCACTTTATTCCATACCTGTCTTTTCCAGGAGCCACCAGATGTTCTTCTGGACCTCAACTGACGTCATCCATCTGAGTGGAACAAACCATTCATAGCTGGGGGAAAACAAAATTCTAAATGCCAATCATGAAAAACATGATGAGGTGACAGTTTTCATTTGTGGTTGTTCTCTGCGTGGGGGTCCCTCTGTCTGGCCTTACTGGAACAGCCTGCTGTCTGTATAAGAGTCAAACAGAGACAACAACCCAGCCAGTTGAAGCAAACAACCCCATTAATGCCACACAGAAACTTTAGAAGCATAAATGGAATTGGTTAATGTGCCTTTTTTTTACTGAAATATGAACCTAAAAGCAAAAGTGTACAGATCTGCATTTGTGTTGAATCACTGTCCCCATAAGAAATCAGTCCGTGAGTTTAGACCAGGGGAGCTACTTTTAAAATTATCTACCTACATTACAAATGTTAAACATACTGGCTCATCAATTAAACTTAGTCCCAGAATAACACTGACTTAAACATTTTAGTTGTAAAATTATTATTACTGTCTCCATTCTGGACAGAGACCTCTGCTGTGGCTGGAATCTGCTGGAGCCACTCTTCCAATTTTGGGGTTACAGCTTCTAGTGCTCCTGTTACTACTGGGACCACTTTGGACTTTATCTTCCACATCTGCCCCAGTTGGCCCTTCAGTCCTTGTGTGTGTTTTCTCATGGTCCTTCTTTCTGATGTTGCTGTCAGCCAGCACTGCTCAGTCTCAGTTCTGTGCAGTTCTGTTCTTGTACTTCTGTTTCCTCCTTCAGCTGGGACCACACCCTGGATGGGTCATTAGAAAACAGGCCGTGTATTTTCTTGGCCTCTGCTTCTCTTGTGTATCTCTTCAGCCAAATAGCCAGAGTTTGGCAGTTTCCAGGGCCTCAACTATGGACATCTTGTTGTACTTCTCTATCATGGACCTGTCTCTCATGATGCCCTTGTGTGTCAAGGATTACTGTGGCAGTAGCATATATGAGCTCAGTGGCCTTTTGAAGTGCCACATAAGATTCTGTGCACCAATACAGCTCCTGTATTGGTGCACCCCAATGATCTTTGCTGGCTCTTCGCTGTAACAGTGCTTAAGCTTCTCATCTGTCCGTTCTGCCCACAGAACAAAGTGTCACTCTCCTTTTCTTTGCTCTGTGATCTTTTTTTTTTTAGTTATTTGTTATGTAATTGTGTATGTAGTTATTGTAGTAATTATTCATATACCTGTTCTGGCTGTGGTCTTGGTGTTTCTAATGTAACACGTCGTGTGCACTGAACCGTCATTTCTAGCTGTCAGTGTGTGGCTGGGAAGATCAGCTGAGTGGCACCTCGCTGTGCTGTGTGCGGCTGGTTCCCATGTGATAATTTCTGTACATACATATAAGCATTTCATGCAAGTGTGCTCTCCCCGCATGCCACGTGTTTTTTGTGTGTGTGTCGGGGGGGGGGGGTGAAACAAATGCACACCACGTGTTGTGGGGGTGCCTGGGGGCGCAAAAGACCTGCACGCCACATGTGTTGCAGGGGAGCATGACACACACATGCGATACACGCATGCCACGTGTTGAGGAGGGAGCTGACCCACTGGCATGCCACATGTGTGTTGCTAGGTTACTTGTGGGGCACTTAGACAAATTTCACAGCCTGGCACTTGCCAGCCAAATTCCAGGTACCACACTTGAACATGTAGAGGGATTAAACACACTCGAACAGGTAGAGGGATCGAATGAGCACTCACAGGGCACGCTCTGTCTTTCCACTGTTGGTGTACACGAGTGGCTGTGGTGACAGGTGTACGAGGCATTAGAGGCAGCTCTGTGTCACGAATGGCATGCAATTCCTCCTTCATGCACCATTTAGCCTCATTCATGCCATGTATGAAGGGGCCCTAACCAATGCCATCAGTATGATTTGCAACAGCAAGGTTGACAGAGCTCTTTGTTTTAATCATCATGAGATGTTTCTTGTGTGACACCTTGGAAAGCAGAGGCCTTTTTGTAACCATCATTTGACTGAACCAGCTGATATTAATTTGCACTGACAAGGGGCAGGAGTGATTTCTAATTACTGACAGATTTAAGACGGTGTCTTGGCTGTGCATGTCTCTTTGCATCAGGTGTTCAATACTTTTTTCCTATGTGATTTCACTTTATTACACAAAAGTTAACTCATGGAAATGTATAGTTCGAATTCTTCTTATTTGTGAATTACCTGGGTTGTTACCAACATTTGGAGAAAATTTCATGTCAAATTTTCGTTTTTAGAAATATATTTGAGAAAAATGGTGATGTTTCAATACTTATTTATATATATATAAACCATAGTTACCGAAGTAACTTTTCTGACACCTCCAGCTTGAAACTCAAAAAAGGTCAGAAAGATCGTGAGGCCCCGCTTTCACGGTCTGTATTCATACTGAAAATCTAATATACTCGTGTGTGTGTGTATATATATACGTGAGGGGTGATGTTACTGTACTTTCTTTTTAAGACAGAAAATCTGATTTCTTGATGCAGATTCCTTGAAGCAAAAGAAAACCTTTTCAAACTGTTTGAAGCTAAGTGATGGATCAGCCCTGCTTACTTGTAAGGCGATTTGACTGTGACTTTAGAATCTGGGTCAAGCAGAAAGTGCCTCT
The DNA here is from genome assembly GCF_902500255.1 of Thalassophryne amazonica. Taxonomy (NCBI): domain Eukaryota; kingdom Metazoa; phylum Chordata; class Actinopteri; order Batrachoidiformes; family Batrachoididae; genus Thalassophryne; species Thalassophryne amazonica. The sequence goes on along the minus strand of NC_047110.1, from coordinate 8,126,481 downwards.
GGGATACAATGCCTGTGGATGTATCTATGGTAACCACAGGGAAGCCCATCTGGAGCACCCAGCGGTTCATGATGTCCCCAACATGACGAGGAAGTAATACACCATTCGATTCAACAACCTGTTGTCAAAGACAGTGAAGCATTTATGGATAGGATGAAGCACAGTCAACATTTATTTGGGTTCAACACAACATACAGAGATTTTAAAATTAAAAGAACAGCATCTCTCAAACAGCACTTTGTTTGGATCCAGTGAGCGGGGTCAGCCAAACCTCTCACAGGTGGCTCCAAAACACAATGAAGAATACATGGCTTCTTTTCTCCATGTTGTTTCATGCATTTCTGACTCTCACTTTAACTTCCAATCAACTGCTGTGCTGTTTGGCCTTTTCCCATCATGCATCGTGCAGCATCTAACATTCTTTACACAGCTTACTGATAGTTATGTTTTATTAAAAAGCAAAGACAGTTTAAAAAACTGGATAAACAGGATTTCACCACTTTTCAAACGAGTCTGAAGTTGTTAAAGGTTCGTATTTATGCTGTTATGTGATACTCTTTTGTGGAACTAAATTCACAAGTTATTCTTGTTAACGTGCACTGACATTTGCACCGAAAGGCCAAGATGGAGCTTATGTTCTGAATTCAGGCCTTTTCCTGAAGACAATTTGAAAAGCTTTGGCTTCTCATGGGCCACTATCATCACAGAATAGTTTTGAAATATTTGTGGAGAGTTTTGTAGCTGCACCTCCATCTGTGTGTGCAATCAGATTAGTGAATGTGTCAGATGCAAAACCCAGTGTCTCCAAACCACCAAATGCTTAGATGAGGCCATCATGCACTCTGCTGCTTAGGAGGCTTTCGGTGTCCAAAACAGTACAGAATTTGAACATACTATTTTCATTTATCGATGGAAATCTGCACATTTTCTGAAGCATTTTCCTTTAATTCCTGCAGCTGAAATCACCCTCTGATCAACTGTGAATCTGTGATCGGTGGTACAACAGACAAAAGTGGCACCATGAAGTTTATCAAATCACATTCACAACAGTATGACTCTTACAGAGTTGTCATGGATGAGTTGATGGCTTCCCTCACGTGTCTCCTTCTTGCACAGTGACACAGTTTTTGAGAGCTGTCTCCTCCTGACCGATGCACCGATGTACAACTACATTCCCACGTTAAACAAATCCAAGCACAGGCGTCTCTAGATTGACTCTGGATGTAGATTTTCTACACATCCACCACCCTGTCCCGGAATCAATCAAGGGACAGACATCGAAGGGATGGTTGTGAGATGGCATCTATTTTCAAAAATAGGGTTCAAAGACCACTGCGATCAGTTTGCTTTGAACCCTTTAAATAGAGACACTGTCATCACTGTCATCTCGTAGGCTCACAACAACAAAAAGCAGCAGAAGCTTCAAATACTTCTTTCTGCACCCACCACCGCTCATTTCCGGGCATTTTACAGGATATATACCTCTGTTTTTCCAAATCTGAGAAAGATTACAGTGTGGTCTTCCAGCTGTTTCTTCAGATTTAAAAACAGAATTAACTCGAACACAGCTTACCTTTTGTAGATTGTCCCACAAATCTTTTCCCTCTGTGTTGCTGTAGGCAAACTGTTTCAGGTACCTCTGAGACAAAAACAAAACAATCCAAAGGTCAGGACCTCTCATCATTAGTTTGTCAAGAAGTCTGTGCAATAAGATTGGAATGCAGCTCAGCTTTAGATCCACCCTGACAGCAGGATTTGTACTAAAAACAATATATACAAATACTTACGGAGAGTCCCTGGACAAAGACAGGCTCTGAAAGGAAATCAGACAGCATCCTCAGCACTGCTGCACCCTGCAGAGAGGCGAAGGCTCAGAGCGGGCGGTCACCACCACCACCACAGTGTGTGTGTGTGTGAGAGAGAGAGATATAATGCAGTAACTTGAGGAAGACTGAACTCTAGTCTAGTCGTTAGATATGCTCCTTGACAAAAAAACCTAATTAGTTATAGTAACCAGTTACTTCTACCAAAAAGTAACTGAATGTCAGCATTAAAACTAACTAGAGCACAGCGCTTGTAGAGCGCCACCCTCCACTAACACCAGTTTCCAATTCCACAAATTTTTACCTTGGAAGAAATTTCTAGGTCAAAGTCCTGTTGGAAGTGACTTTTCATAAGAATGTTCATGCACTTTAATCAAAGTTTTTTTGTTGCTGTTGTTATGTTGTCATGTTTTTCCCCACTTTTTCAATTTTTGAATTCTTTTTCAGATATTTTTCACAGAACATTTGTTATCTCTGCTGTGCACAATTTGTCACTGCACTGAAGGATTTTCTTAAAAACAAGACCTGAATTTTCAGGTCTTGTTTTTAAGAAAATTTGCCAGAAAGTACATTTGAGATGAAAGCTGAGATTTGATGGTTTGGTGAAAGAAACTTTTGTATTTCATCATAATTTGATGTAAATAAAGTCCAAGACATATTCAGTGACTTGGAAATGTTCATGTTTCCATCCACTGACTTGTCTGAAGAAAAGTGGCAATAAAACTGATTATTATTTACAGGTTTTTATCAAGTTTTAGAGATTTGCTTTCAGTTTGAGTTTCAGGTAGATCATTTTAGAAATCTTTATTTTTTGTATTCCTTGTATTTGAAATGGCATAAACAAATTAAAATGTGTGAAATTCCAAGTGTTCCAATACTTTTGGAGGTCATAGTATCCTAACCTTATGATGAGTGTAAAATGAGTGTGGTATTATTACTGTTTTGTTTAAGAATGCTTAATTTTCACTCTTGCTGCACTTTGTGTCAAATCATAGTCATATCGTATATCATATTTATATGAGAACATTGAGATACAATAATTTGGCCATATTGTACAGCCCTACTGTCAACTAGCTGAAAACTTTAAATTTGAATTTTTTTCTGCAGAAAAATGCTTAAAGTGGCAGGGGGTTAAATGGGCTGTAATTAGGGGCAGTGGCGGTGCCGGGGGGGGGGCTTAAGCTCCCCCAGTAATGAGCCAAGCTCCCCCTCAGCCCCCCAATAATTCTGCCAATAACGTGAACAGCGACTGACATTTGTGGATCTCAACTGCAGTTTTGCACTGAGAATGTCTCAATATTGCGTAACTGAGCAAAGTGATGAATGTGTGTGTTTGGTGATCCACCAATGCTGAATCACCCTTCACAAACAGAATTTTCCGTTTTGCAAATAAACATTTATTTGTAAAAACCCACACACAAGTTACAAATCAGAAATTTGTGTTTGTGGATCACAAAACACGTGATTCTAAGTGATGTGTGTGTGCATTGATACCACATTTTAAATCAAATCAATTTTATTTATATAGCGCCAAATCACAACAAACAGTTGCCCCAAGGTCCATTATATTGTAAGGGAAAGCCATACAATAATTACGAAAAAACCCCAACGGTCAAAACGACCCCCTGTGAGCAAGCACTTAGCAACAGGGGGAAGGAAAAACTCCCTTTTAACAGGAAACCTCTAGTAGAACCAGGCTCAGGGAGGGGCAGTCTTCTGCTGGGACTGGTTGGGGCTGAGGGAGAGAACCAGGAAAAAGACATGCTGTGGAGGGGAGCAGAGATCAATCACTAATGATTAAATGCAGAGTGGTGCATACAGAGCAAAAAGGAGAAAGAAACACTCAGTGCATCATGGGAACCCCCCAGCAGTCTAAGTCTATAGCAGCATAACTAAGGGATGGTTCAGGGTCACCTGATCCAGCCCTAACTATAAGCTTTAGCAAAAAGGAAAGTTTTAAGCCTAATCTTAAAAGTAGAGAGGGTGTCTGTCTCCCTGATCTGAATTGGGAGCTGGTTCTACAGGAGAGGAGCCTGAAAGCTGAAGGCTCTGCCTCCCATTCTATTCTTACAAACCCTAGGAACTACAAGTAAGCCTGCAGTCTGAGAGCGAAGCGCTCTATTGGGGTGATATGGTACTATGAGGTCCCTAAGATAAGATGGGACCTGATTATTCAAAACCTTATAAGTAAGAAGAAGAATTTTAAATTCTATTCTAGAATTAACAGGAAGCCAATGAAGAGAGGCCAATATGGGTGAGATATGCTCTCTCCTTCTAGTCCCTGTCAGTACTCTAGCTGCAGCATTTTGAATTAACTGAAGGCTTTTCAGGGAACTTTTAGGACAACCTGATAATAATGAATAGTAGTCCAGCCTAGAGGAAATAAATGCATGAATTAGTTTTTCAGCATCACTCTGAGACAAGACCTTTCTAATTTTAGAGATATTGCGCAAATGCAAAAAAGCAGTCCTACATATTTAATATGCGCATTGAATGACATATCCTGATCAAAAATGACTCCAAGATTTCTTACAGTATTACTAGAGGTCAGGGTAATGCCATCCAGAGTAAGGATCTGGTTAGACACCATGTTTGTAAGATTTGTGGGGCCAAGTACAATAACTTCAGTTTTATCTGAATTTAAAAGCAGGAAATTAGAGGTCATCCATGTCTTTATGTCTGTAAGACAATCCTGCAGTTTAACTAATTGGTGTGTGTCCTCTGGCTTCATGGATAGATAAAGCTGGGTATCATCGGCGTAACAATGAAAATTTAAGCAATGCTGTCTAATAATACTGCCTAAGGGAAGCATGTATAAAGTGAATAAAATTGGTCCTAGTACAGAACCTTGTGGAACTCCATAATTAACCTTAGTCTGTGAAGAAGACTCCCCATTTACATGAACAAATTGTAATCTATTAGATAAATATGATTCAAACCACCGCAGTGCCTTTAATACCTATGGCATGCTCTAATCTCTGTAATAAAATTTTATGGTAAACAGTATCAAAAGCAGCACTGAGGTCTAACAGAACAAGCACAGAGATGAGTCCACTGTCTGAGGCCATAAGAAGATCATTTGTAACCTTCACTAATGCTGTTTCTGTACTATGATGAATTCTAAACCCTGACTGAAACAGATGATCAGTTAGCTGTTTTACAACTACCCTTTCAAGAATTTTTGAGAGAAAAGGAAGGTTGGAGATTGGCCTATAATTAGCTAAGATAGCTGGGTCAAGTGATGGCTTTTTAAGTAATGGTTTAATTACTGCCACCTTAAAAGCCTGTGGTACATAGCCAACTAATAAAGATGTTAAAATCGCCCACTATAATTATTTTATCTGAGCTAAGTACTAAGTCAGACAAAAGGTCCGAAAATTCACAGAGAAATTCACAGTAACGACCAGGTGGACGATAGATAACAAATAAAACTGGTTTTTGGGACTTCCAATTTGGATGGACAAAACTAAGAGTCAAGCTTTCAAATGAATTAAAGCTCTGTCTGGGTTTTTGATTAATAAGCTGGAGTGGAAGATTGCTGCTAATCCTCCGCCTCGGCCCATGCTATGAGCGTTCTGGCAGTTAGTGTGACTCGGGGGTGTTGACTCTTTTAAACTAACATATTCATCCTGCTGTAACCAGGTTTCTGTAAGGCAGAATAAATCAATATGTTGATCAATTATTATATAATTTACTAACAGGGACTTAGAAGAGAGAGATCTAATGTTTAATAGATCACATTTAACTGTTTTAGTCTGTGGTGCAGTTGAAGGTGCTATATTATTTTTTCTTTTTGAATTTTTATGCTTAAATAGATTTTTGCTGGTTATTGGTGGTCTGGGAGCAGGCACCGTCTCTACGGGGATGGGGTAATGAGGGGATGGCAGGGGGAGAGAAGCTGCAGAGAGGTGTGTAAGACTACAACTCTGCTTCCTGGTCCCAACCCTGGATAGTCACGGTTTGGAGGATTTAAGAAAATTGGCCAGATTTCTAGAAATGAGAGCTGCTCCATCCAAAGTGGGATGGATGCCGTCTCTCCTAACAAGACCAGGTTTTCCCCAGAAGCTTTGCCAATTATCTATGAAGCCCACCTCATTTTTTGGACACCACTCAGACAGCCAGCAATTCAGGGAGAACATGCGGCTAAACATGTCACTCCCAGTCCGATTGGGGAGGGGCCCAGAGAAAACTAGAGTCCGACATTGTTTTTGCAAAGTTACACACCGATTCAATATTAATTTTAGTGACCTCCGATTGGCGTAACCGGGTGTCATTACCGCCGACGTGAATTACAATCTTACCAAATTTACGCTTAGCCTTAGCCAGCAGTTTCAAATTTCCTTCAATGTCGCCTGCTCTGGCCCCCGGAAGACAATTGACTATGGTTGCTGGTGTCGCTAACTTCACATTTCTCAAAACGGAGTCGCCAATAACCAGAGTTTGTTCCTCGGCGGGTGTGTCGCCGAGTGGGGAAAAACGGTTAGAGATGTGAACGGATTGGCGGTGTACATGGGGCTTCTGTTTAGGACTACGCTTCCTCCTCACAGTCACCCAGTCGGCCTGCTTTCCCGGCTGCTCGGGATCTGCTGGAAGGGAACTAATGGCGGCTAAGCTACCTTGGTCCGCACCGACTACAGGAGCCTGGCTAGCTGTAGGATTTTCCAAGGTGCGGAGCCGAGTCTGCAGTTCACCCAGCCTGGCCTCCAAAGCTACGAATAAGCTACACTTATTACAAGTACCATTACTGCTAAAGGAGGCAGAGGAATAACTAAACATTTCACACCCAGAGCAGAAAAGTGCGGGAGAGACAGGAGAAGCCGCCATGCTAAACCGGCTAAGAGCTAGTAGCTGCGCTAAGCTAGCGGATTCCTAAAAACACACAAAGTGAATAATGTGTAAATAATTTAGAGGTGATTCAGCAGAGGGAGTGCTTTAGTTAAAGCACGTGAAGATTACACTATGAAACAAATCGTTATCTAGTTAACTAGATTAATCTAACTGTGCAGATTAAACAGCTAACAGATACAGCAAAACACCGCTGTGCTCCGGAACAGGAAGTGATACAATACCGCAGTGAGAGCCAACCACCAGTAGATTCAGTGCATTTTAGAGGAGCATGTGTGACTAAAATATATACCTTGGTATTTAAAACCAATTTATTATATATTATTCATTTCGACGACATTTTGTGGAGCCCCTCCAACTTTTACCTCAGCCCCCCCCAACAAAAATTTCCTGGTGCCACCACTGATTAGGGGGGTCTGCGGGCCAAGCCCCCCCCCCCAGAAGCTGAAGGTTTTTAGTCATGCTAATGCTCCTCAGAAACATTTACTGAAAATAAAGTGTGAAGGATCTAAATGAGATGATTTGATGGTGAGAAACTTGAGTTTGGCACAGTCACACCAGTGTACACTCAGATGGCACTTAGACAGTTTTCACAGACAGCTTGAACGTGGTCGCCTGATCTTTACTCTCGTGCCAGGAGCATGGTGTTGGATGTTCATTTGTGGCACCGGGAATTTGGTTGACACCTGTCGAGAGAGGGGGTCGAATGGGCACTTGCAGGGCACTCTCTTGTCTTTCGGCTGCTGGTGTGCAGGAATGGTTGTGGCGACAGCTGCCTGAGGCGATTTGAGGCAGCTCAGATTTTTCACGAGTGGCATGCAATTCTTCCTTCATGTGCTAGTTGGCTTCAATCACGTTATGTGTGAAGGGGCCCTTATGGATTTACCTACACCACCAAATGTGGCTGTAGGTTCCAATTTTATGCCTGTTTGTCTTCCAGATATCAGTCAGAAACCAAGTGCCTAAAAGCATTGACAAATTGTACATAGAGATAAACCAGTGTTAGGTGAAAACTATCTGGAAAACAATTCAGAAACCGAAAAAGTTGAAAAAACAAACCTCAAAAACAACACCACACACACAAAAAAAAGGATTCATACTCCTGTCATTTGATCACATCTAATTTAGCTTATGAAATGTCACTTCAAACAGGACTTTGACCTTGAAATTTTTTTTTCCAAGGTAAAAGTTTGTGGAATTGAAAACTAGTGTTGGTGGAGGTTTGTGCTCTATGAGCACAGTGCACAGTTAATGATTCTTCACCTTAAAATTATCCTACAAACCACCATCTTATGCTGTCTGGCCACACTCTCTCATGCCACCAGTTTACAGTCGCCAATTTCCTTTGCATCTAACAAAGAATGTCGTCCACCTGTGTGCACCTTTCTCCACTCTTATATGTCACCTCGGGCTCCTCCCTTTTCTTATAGCAGCTATTCATCACAGCCATTTTCATCCCTTTTGCAAAATCTTTGACCATCTGTCCTCCACATTCTTGTCCTTGATACCATATATACCCATTACTTCCTCATCACCTCTGTTCAATTCGCCAACATGCCCATTGAAGTCTGCTCCAATCACCACTCTTTCATGCTTGGGTTCACTCTCTACCACCTCATCTAACTTACTCCAGAAATCTTCTGGAGAAAAAACAGAATCAGGCATCAGAAAGACAACAAATACAGTCTAATTTGTCAGCATTAAGCAACAAGAAGAACAAAACAAATACTAAGGTGATTGCCAACCACTACCCTAGTCTTCACTAAAAGACTGACTTTAGTAGCCCAATTTCTGCCAGCACCCTGCTGGACAAAGGCACCGGTGGCAATTGCTGTTAACCTGGGCCTCAACCGATCTGCTATGGAAATTCAATATGTATTCTGCATGACCTGGTGGTTTGTTTGATGCCAGATGCCCTTCCTGGTGCAACCCTCCTCATTTATCCGGGCTTGGGACCAACACTCAGAGTGTACTGGCTGCACACCCAATGTGGCTGAGTTTTTAAAGCAAATTAACAAAATATATCTATTAGGTGGGCTGATCCCAACTACCCAGTAGCTTGTCATTTTCCAGAATGTTGTCATACGGTCTCTTTCCCTAATTTTAAAGGTATTGAGCAAGTGAAATTGTCCAGAGGAGGTGACACTGATAGGAGACTGTGCCAAAGGATACACACCTTGGGCTCATTATATCCTAAAGGTTTAAATGTTGACTTTGATATGAGTGCTATGTTGTAGTTTACTCTGTTTGGATATACACCTACAGACTGACTGAGGAATTGCACTTTATGATGACTTCTGATGAGGGTGTCGTAGCCTTGTGGGGGTTCTTCATGACCACGATGGATGTTTGTGCACTTCCCTCTGCCTGCTTGGATTGAGTAAAGACTTTATACTTTGTTTTTATTTTTTCATCTTTTATTGTTCATTGTATTGAACATTGGAGGACTACATTGTAATTTTGTTCCCATCTATTGTGTTTTATACAGGTCAATTTGTGGACCTAGAGAACTACAAATATGTTGAACTATAACTCCCAACTGAACACAGGTAACTGTGTACAGGTGTAAGGCCTTTTGTTGACTCCACTGATTGAATTCTACGTTACATAAGACAAACTTGCTTTTGTTTGATATCTGTAATGCTCTAATGAAGGTTGTTTGACTGAACACTTGGTTAAAAAAGAAAGTCAAAAGAATTGCATGAATCCAAGTATGCTAAAACAAAAATTCTTTTGAAACGAGTAACAGGAAGTGGGTTGAGAGAAGGTCTATCTTGTTGAGAGACATGAGAAGATGCTGGTGTCTGGGTACCTTACTGTATGAAATCACATCAAACTGCTCCATGATCTGGCTTGGCAGCAGGATGTCGTTTTCATGAATGGACAGCGGATGGGAGGAGGCTAAGGCATCAACTGCAAACACCTTGTGGATGTCATCGAGTACGATCAAGTCTTTCTGACGTGCAGAAACAATGGAAGGTATTGACTCCAGATTTACATTAAATCATAAAATCTACGACTGCAGGAATGAAGTAATATATTGATTCCGTGATATATTACTACCTTTTGTGACATACTGATATTTACATGAAACATGCAGGTCGTTTAAACAGACCCCCTCCAACCTGACTCACCAGAGTTACTGCTACACACGTCCTCATGGTGGCGCTGTTCAAACAACTGAAGATAAATGTGAGGTGAACTAGAGTTTTTACAACACTTGTCTCACACCCACAGTAAGCTTGTTCGCCACCATGCTGATGTCACTGTGGTGACTGTCGATGGTCAGCTGTCTGCCAGAGGTGTCAAACTGATTCCAGAACAAGCAGAGAGCATGCAGGTTGTCTTTGCAGCCACCCACTCCACCAGGTGATTTGCTCAAAGTGATGTTAATCAGTGAAAACACCTGATGGAGTGGGTGGCTGCAAAGACAACCTGCACCCTCTCTGCTTGTTCTGGAATCAGTTTGACATCTGTGGTCTGGAGGATTTCTAACTTGTCACAGTATGCGTTCGACCACGGAATTCCAGACATGGGTGATTCTTAGACTACAGGCACTTATTATGTCCTTTGATCATATTGTATGAAAAACAGAAAAAAGGGGAAATTTCACACTTTTATAGTTATCTTTACAATGAAAGTGTGTTAAGAAATTTGTTCTAGTAGTCTATGATGACTTTTTCACCTTTTTTCAGCATCATTATATGCAAATATTGCTGTTTTATGCTTGTCCCACACCCAGACTTTTGATCTTCAATGATAAAAATGAATGGTAAAGAAACGTTTTTTTCTAATGTTTTAAAATATCTCTGAATAAAATATCAGTAAAATAATCAAAACATAACTGGGGTATTCAATGTCATACAACTGTTGTGATTTTTTTTTAAACAAAATGTAGTTGTCCCACACTATTGCCGTAATTTCCACCACAGCACTGTAATGTCCCTTTAAACAGTTTGTATGAAAGATTGTTTGGGTAGTTCCTATGGAGATAAACAGTGACATCAGAGCACATGTATATAGCGCCAAATCACAACAAACAGTTGCCCCAAGGCGCTTTATATTGTAAGGCAATGGTGTGGTGGAAATTACATTTACAAGGCCAATAGTGCCCGTTGTTAAAGAATCACCCACATATCAAATTCATAAATGACTGAGGGCCACTTTGGAGAAGCTTAAACTTCCACTTAAACCTTCTGAAGTTTAAGTGGACTCAAAATATTGCTTGATTATACACAGCAGACTGAATGTTGTATCAGCTAATATTCTTTTAGACAGCCCCAGAATTTCTTCTTTCACACTTAACATTTTTCCAAATTATATATATATATATAGCATTCACTTTTCACTCTCACAACATGAATGGCGACTTTTAAAAACTCTGGTCAAGCAACTCTGATGCGTGTGGACACACACTAGTGGTACTCAAATGTTTGTGAACCCTAAAGCTTTTACACATCTATATTTTCTAATGACATCAATTTTTTTTTTTTTTAAAGTTAGGGCTTCTTTTAAAGAAAATGATAACATTTTGACCTCTAAACTCAGAGTGAAAACAAATCTCTATAACATGACAGAAATAAAATAAAATGTAACATTCTAAACAATGGTGTGCATGAGTACACACACCCTGAACACTCAGGGGTCCATGGACTCACCAGCAAGTCCACATCAATGGTATTTTAATGGTATCAGTGGTAGTTTCTGGACCTCTGATGGTAAAGTGTAACAACATGAAATCATCACTTTTCAATCTTTGTCTCATCAGACCAGAGAATTTTGTTTCTCATGGTCTGAGAGTCCTTCAGGTGCCTTTTGTCAAACTCCAGGTGGGCTGCCATGTGCCGTTTACTAAGGAGTGGCATCCGTCTGGCCAAATACCATACAGGACTTATTGGTGGGTTGCTGCAGAGATGGTTGTCCTCTTGGAAGGTTCTTCTCTCCACAGAGGAATGCAGGACCTCTGACAGAGTGACCATCAGGTTTTTGGTCACCTCCCTGACTAAGGTCCTTCCACCTGATCACTCAGTTTAGACAGGCGTCCAGCTCCAGGAAGAATCCTGGCGGATCTGAACTTCTTCCATTTACAGATGATGGAGGTCACTGAGCTCGTTGGGACCTTCAAAGCAGCAGAAATGTTTCTGTACCCTTCCCCAGATTTGTGCCTCCAGACAGTCCTGTCTCAGAGATCTACAGACAATTCCTTTGACTTCATGCTTGGTTTGTGCTCTGACTGTCAACTGTGGGACCTTATATGTAGTCAGGTGTGTGTCTTTCCAAATCATGTCCAAACACTGAATTTACTCCAGGTGGACTCCAAATAAGATGAAGAGGCATCTCCAGGATGATCAGTGGAAACAGAATGCACCTGAGCTCAATTTTGAGCTTCATGGAAAAGACTGTGAATACTTATGTACAGTTGTATGCAAACGTTTGGGCATCCCTGATAATTTTCATGATTTTCCTTTATAAATCATTGGTTGTCTGGATCAGAAATTTTAGTAAATATATCATATAGCAAACAAACACACTGATATTTGAAAAGTACTTACATCCATGTGATTTCTTATTTTTTTTATCATTATTATTGTTATTTATAACAATAAATTTGCAAAAATCTAAAAAACAAAAACAAAAACTTTTGTCACATTGTCATTATGGGGTATTATGTGTAGAATATTGAGGAATAAATGCAATTCATATATTTTGTTATAAGGCTAAGTGTTAAAAATGTGGAAAAACTGAAGTTTTGTGAATATTTTCTGGATGCAGTGAGTGTGTGTTTACTCCAGTTAAACTGTAGAAACATCTTAAGGATGATTAGTGGAAACAGGAGGCACCCGAGCTCAGTTTTGAGCTTCATGCCAAAGACTTTGAATACTTACGTACATGTGATTTCTTAGGTTTTTATTTTTAATAAATTTGCAGAACTCTCAAACTTTTTTCACATTGTTATTATGGGATATTGTGTGTAGAATGCTGAGGAAAAATGAATTTCATCCATTTTGGAATGAGGCTGTAACATAAAAAAATGTGGAAAAAGTGAAGCGCTGTGAATAATTTGGATGCACCATATTTTATTTATATCATGTTGGAGAGATTAGTTTTCACTGTTAGTCATCCATTTTTTTTCTTTTTTTTTTTTGCTACCGAGTTTGTTTTTCATTTAAAGGTGAATTTTTGTTCTTGGCTTCACAGCGCCCTCCACTGTCAACCTGAAGACTGCGTGGATGTTTTTAGTTTAGTTTCTTCCTTTGTCAAACATAAGACTTTCAGTGTTCATCCTGTCGTCTGCACTGGGGTTAAATTTGACGGTTGCTGACAGCGTGTGACTGAAGTGATCAGGACTGAGACGAAGTCTCACCACATTCCATTCCGGCTCAGCACGGTCTGCCCCCAGGTATGACACGTAGGAAGCAAAGCCTTCATTCAGCCACACCTCGTTCCACCACCTCAGAGTCACCAGGTTCCCAAACCACTGCGGGGGGGAATCAAATAAAAATTCAGTTCTTCACTCATTCACTAAAGTGCTAGTTGATGGGGGGGGGGCTCACCATGTGGGCTAGTTCATGAGCAATGATGGTGGCAGTGGTCTCTCTGTTTCTGTTTGAAGAGGCCAGTGGATCATGGAGCAGGTTGGTTTCTCTGTACGTCACCAAACCCCAGTTCTCCATAGCTCCAAAGTAAAAGTCTGGCAGAGCAATTTGATCTGTCCAAGGCAACAGAAGTCAACTTGCAGAAAGTTCACATCCAGATCCACAGACATCCTCATAGTGATGTTTGTAGCACAAATACTTGGAGTGTGTGTGTGTGTGTGTGTGTGTGTGTGTGTGTGTGTGTGTGTGTGTGTGTGTGTGTGTGTGTGTGTGTGTGTGTGTGTGTGTGTGTGTGTGTGTTGAGGTGAAATACAGTTGGGACCTTGTCTGCCCTGTGGCCACTATGGCAGCCATGAAGGCCCAACAGGAACCTGAACACAAGATGGAGAGCAGGGCTCTGGTGAAACAAGAAGACCTCAATGATGGATCAGACAGAGGAGGCTTGTAAACCCAGTGACTGAGTTGGCGGATGAAGGCTGCAGCAGGTCCTCAGCCCCCGCTTGACCAGGATTTCTCAGCCATTGGACCAGCCAATGGATCTGTCACAAGGGCTGTATGTTTGTCGACATGTAACGACATTCCCACGTTAAATAAACTCACACACAGGTGTCTCTTTGATCCTGGATGTAGAATCACATCCGGGACCAGGAGACCATCTTTGTCACCACTGTGGGATTACCACGATGACGTGTTGGCCAATGGTTTCATTCAGAATATGATGAAAAATTGGAACGTTCCACTCCACCACAGCATGTACTGTTTTCTATTTTTTCCTCTGAGCCCACCAGATGGCTGCCTTTTTTAGAAAAAGAGTTCCAAGCCAGATACCATACCAGCGTGACGCAGATGAGAGCCTATGACTCCCACTAGACTGGGATGCCAGGAAGACCAGCAGGATTAGGATTATGCAGATGAAGTGTCTTGCACAAGGACACAGACAGGTGGTGTGACTCAGATTCAAAGTGAGGTCTCCATATTGGTAAAGTGGATTTGACTGGCTGTCAGGAGCCAGTGATTGTTGTGTTGACAGATATTCAGAAAACAAACAGCATTCAGGCACAGCACCTCACACACCAACTGTACACTCAAATTCAGCCTGTATGTCTGCTGGGACAAGTATGTGTCCACCTCACCAGCTTTGTTTAGGACGTAGGAGATGTTATAGTATTCTTGGTAAAAGTCCAAAATGGGTCCAGTTACGTTGAGAGCGTAGTTTCCTTGTCCATCCTCTATTGCCTTACTGCGGGCCCAAATACGTATCTGAAGGCAGAGTATCACACAGTTATATTCACCATGGCATCAGGGTAAATGTGAGGCATTATTGTAAAGCACTTTGAGCATCTGATGCAGATGGAAAAGCGCTAATAAATGCAGTTCATTTACCATATTTGTCAGTTGTTTTAACGGGTTGCACTGTTTGCTCAGGATTGTTTTACTGCTATATTATCGGTCCTATCTGTTATGTTTTTGCCATTAGGCCGTGCAGCATCTCAGATTCTGATCCCCAGCCACTCCTGGCACAACTTGCAGAAATGGACTGCTGCACAGTTCTGTTGGATGCATATAACATGATCACAAGCACAGATCTTGGATGTCATGTCACTGACATGACTGTTCGATTTAACAGTTCAGATGAATATTATTATTACTCCTTGGGTAGTAGAATTTTCAGTTCAATGAATGTCTACTGCCCCAATGACCCTTAATTGGAGTAAGTGGATGAAGATGAGTGTGAGTGAAGAACATCTGGGTTAAAAAATGGGTGTGGTTTCCCACCTTTTTTAACAATGGAAATCTTGTTCAGCGAGCAAAGCTGCAAATTAATTTCCTCATCATTCGCTGCCTCCATAAAAGCTGACACACATGCAGCATGATCAACTATCCAAAAGGAAATAATCCAAAAGGAAATAAATTACAACAAACAGTCGCCCCAAGGTGCTTTATATTGTAAGGCAAGGCCATACAATAATTACAGAAAAACCCCAACGGTCAAAACGACCCCCTATGAGCAAGAACTTGGCAACAGTGGGAAGGAAAACTCCCTTTTAACAGGAAGAAACCTCCAGCAGAACCAGGCTCAGGGAGGGGCAGTCATCTGCGGGGACTGGTTGGGGCTGAGGGAGAGAACCAGGAAAAAGACATGCTGTGGAGGGGAGCAGAGATCAATCACTAAATGCAGAGTGGTGCATACAGAGCAAAAAGAGAAAGAAACACTCAGTGCATCATGGGAACCCCCCAGCAGTCTAAGTCTATAGCAGCATAACTAAGGGATGGTTCAGGGTCACCTGATCCAGCCCTAACTATAAGCTTTAGCAAAAAGGAAAGTTTTAAGCCTAATCTTAAAAGTAGAGAGGGTGTCTGTCTCCCTGATCTGAATTGGGAGCTGGTTCCACAGGAGAGGAGCCTGAAAGCTGAAGGCTCTGCCTTCCATTCTACTCTTACAAACCCTAGGAACTACAAGTAAGCCTGCAGTCTGAGAGCGAAGCGCTCTATTGGGGTGATATGGTACTATGAGGTCCCTAAGATAAGATGGGACCTGATTATTCAAAACCTTATAAGTAAGAAGAAGAATTTTAAATTCTATTCTAGAATTAACAGGAAGCCAATAAAGAGAGGCCAATGTGGGTGAAATATGCTCTCTCCTTCTAGTCCCCGTCAGTACTCTAGCTGCAGCATTTTGAATTAACTGAAGGCTTTTCAGGGAACTTTTAGGACAACCTGATAATAATGAATTACAATAGTCCAGCCTAGAAGAAATAAATGCATGACTTAGTTTTTTAGCATCACTCTGAGACAAGACCTTTCTAATTTTAGAGATATTGCACAAATGCAAAAAAAGCAGTCCTACATATTTGCTTAATATGCACATTGAAGGACATATCCTGATCAAAAATGACTCCAAGATTTCTCACTGTATTACTAGAGGTCAGGGTAATGCCATCCAGAGTAAGGATGTGGTTAGACACCATGTTTCTAAGATTTGTGGGGCCAAGTACAATAACTTCAGTTTTATCTGAATTTAAAAGCAGGAAATTAGAGGTCATCCATGTCTTTATGTCTGTAAGACAATCCTGCAGTTTAACTAATTGGTGTGTGTCCTCTGGCTTCATGGATAGATAAAGCTGGGTATCATCTGCGTAACAATGAACATTTAAGCAATGCTGTCTAATAATACTGCCTAAGGGAAGCATGTTAATTAACCTTAGTCCGTGAAGAAGACTCCCCATTTACATGAACAAATTGTAATCTATTAGATAAATATGATTCAAACCACTGCAGCGCAGTGCCTTTAATACCTATGGCATGCTCTAATCTCTGTAATAAAAGTTTACGGTCAACAGTATCAAAAGCTGCACTGGTAGGTGATTAAATACTTATTTCATGTAATAAAAATGCAAATTAATGATTTTAAAAATCATATAATGTGATTTTTACAATTTCATTTTAGACTCTGTTACAGTTGTAATTTTTTATCTGCAATAAAAAAATTACAGACCTCTCCATTCTGTGTAGGTGGGAAAACTTGCAAAATCAAAAGTGGATCAAATACTTATTTGCTTCAGTGTATATTTGACCCGCTGCTCCTCCACGTCGAAAGGAGCCAGTTGAGGTGGCTAGGGCATCTTTTCTGGATGCCCCCTGGACGCCTCGCTGGAGAGGTGTTCCGGGCACGTCCCATCGGGAGGAGGCCCCGGGGAAGACCAGGACACACTGGAGGGACTATGTCTCTCGGCTAGCTTGGGAACGCGTTGGGGTTCCCCGGAGGAGCTGGGGGAGGTGTGTGTGGATCGGGACGTCTGGGCGGCTTTGCTTGAGCTGCTGCCCCCGCAACCCGACTCCAAGATAAAGCGGAAGAAAATGGATGGGTGGATGGATATATTTGACCCACTGGTGCAGTGAGCCCACCCTTTTTTGAGGGTATGGGCCAATATTTTGTTTGTATTGGTTTATATAATTAAGAAACAACCAGCAAAATTTGACAGTGGAGTGGTCACGGGGTGAATGGCAGAGTTCTTTATTAACTGAAATCCCATCAAGTTATATGTGAACATGTCAGTCATATCATATAGCATAGAAGATTTCCACCATTTATCTTAAGCATGGGTTAGGGTTAGTATGAAGATTAGTGGTGTAACTGTTGATCCTTACTCAAAGCGCATGCACAGCTGAGGTGGCTTACAGTCCACAGCTCGGGAAGAATAACAAGCATTTCAGACTGTTTCTGAGCATCTGCTCACAAGGATCAGTTGGTAGGATGAATGTATTTATCCAGAAATGATTATTGTTAGGGCCCCTTCACACATAGTGCGAATTTGGTCAATTTGTGTACAACTCCAAGACGACACACAGTGGTAGAGTCATATAAGCACACCACGAAACATTGCACCCATGGGCAGGCATGCACGATGATGGAGCAATGGTTCGTGCACACGACGGTGTCTGTTAAGCAAGAACACAGTCTGAGCTGCTGCAGCTGCTCGCAATGTGTTCCAAGGGACGAGCTGCACCACATCGAGCTGATGATGTGGAGGAAAATTAAATAATTAATTACTGAATATCACTGGGTTGATATAAATTATACATAAAGGGAGACGCAATACAGAACCCCGCATTTAAATAACTCTGGTTAAAAAAAATACCACTCACAGGATTTGAACCCACACATCCTGATTACAAGATAGAAACTTTACCACTACACTACAATCACTCTCTAGTAATAGGAGCGTGAAATAGCTAAAATCAACAAGCAGACAAACATATTTTCTAAAAAAAAAAAAAATAAGAAAAGCGCTGTGATGACTGACCAGCGTCTGCTACGATGTATTTCTGCTGATATGTGACCAAAGGTGGCATATTTGTCGTACTGTTGGCCTGTCATATGGTCCATATGGTCACATTTTCTAAGTGCCAAACAAGCGGCGTTAGATGTTCATGCGTGTCAGCTAGAATTTGGCCAACACCTGCCGCAAGAGGGATCGATCGGTTCGCACAGTGCACACTTTGTCTTTCAGTTGCTGGTGTGCGCAAATAGTTGTAGCAACAGGTGTACGAGGCGTTAGAGGCATGGACGATTTTACACGGTTTGGACATGATTCCTGCATCATGCGCACTTCGACCAAACTTCACACTATGTGTGAAGGGGCCCTAACCTTCGCATCAGACAATATAGACGTGGAAAAAAGAAGTTGAAGTTATAAAAGCAGATCAGTTTTGCTTGTTTTCTTTTTTGCACTTTTCATGATTTTAACAGGGTATTTTTTGACTAACTGATACTGTTCATACTGCAATTTAATGACATAATGAAGTATTTATTTTAAGCGATTATGTAAAGCACACCTTGTTTTCATTCAGGCCCACAGACAAAATTCCTTTGTTTGGTTTATTTTTTTTAAGTAGCATTTGCTCCCCCACCGGCACTCCAGACTTTGTGCAGCTTTAAACAACAATCAGCTGAAAGCAACTTCACATGGGCAGTTACCAGAATGTCTCCCAGGTGAGTACGGACGTCTTTGAAGTCACAAACCACGATGGCGAGTAGGTAGGTGGACATTTTCTGAGTGGACTTAAACCTCGTTTGTGTCACCGCGACTCCATCAATGGTGGCGTTCACAATATCTGAAAATGAAACGAACACTGGTGAATGGATTCTGAACGCGGTGTGTTCATTACAGTGGTGCACTTTTCATCTCTGCTCTAAAGAATTTGCTTTATTACTTTTTGGTGTATTCAAACTGTCACTTCTGTTTCTTTTTTAATACTTTTTATTTAACCAATTTTTCAATAGCAATAGTAAAACATCCAAAATGTTTGTATTTTTGTACATGACCAAAAGCTGTGGGAGTGATTGGCATTCTCGTGCCCACATCCTCTCCATTTCTGCTGTTGCTGTAATTGTTTGGTCTTTATGTGTGGGGTAATTAAAAAAAAAAAGAAGAGATTTTTCCATCTGAATTCTCACCATCTTCTCAAGCTAGTTGTGGATTGTTGTGTGTTGCACATAAAAAGCCAATCACTCTCAGACAATGATACACTGAGTTCACATTCCCATTTTGATTTTACATATAAGGAGTTCATCCCATTGCCCTTTTGAAGACAGTTATACAATTTCAATACAATCTTAAAGGGAGTTCTTTTATATGCATCTGCCAAAAATAATACTACTTTTTCTTAAAAGTGTCGTAGCTGTTGGTACCGGAACAAATCTCTGTTTTCAAGTTTAAACTCTTGTTTGAGTTGAACAAAGGTCTTAAAAGTTTTTCCTTCAACAAGTGTGCATATTGCTGTTATTCCCCTCCCTGACCATTTGGTGAACGTATCATCAAACTTATCTGGGCCAAAATTCGGAGTCAGAGAGGGCTGTATTAATAATTTACTATCTCCTTCTATTTTGTTTTTCTTAATAATGTCGAACCAGGTTTTCAAGGTTTCTCCTAAAATAACTTCCTCATGGTCTGTAAATTCTTTCCCTGATAATTTTGCAGGAGGTGGCACCTTACCTAGGATGAACTCGATATTTTTCCACTTTGCATAATATGTAGGTGAACACCAGCATACCATATATCGCAGCTGAGCCGCACAATAAGCTTGTTTAAGATCAGGCAGGGCGAGACCTTCCCTTTCTTTGTCAAATTGGAGAGTTTTGAATTCTATCCTAGGTTTAGCATTTGCCCAGATAAACCTAGACATTAACTTGTTCCATGCAGAGAATAGAGATTCTGGGATCCTAATAGGGAGTGAGATGAAGAGGTATAATAGTCTGGGCAATATATTAATTTTTATTGCCTCTATCCTTGAGGTAAAATCTAATATTAATGTAGACCAACGTGTTATGTGTTTCTGAATTTTATTGTTGATATTCTGTATGAATCAGTTAGATTCATACAGACTATTTAAAACCTGTGTGATTATCACTCCCAAATATTTTATTGATTTTGCGTCCCACTTTAGTTTATAATTTCTCCTGTGCAGCTCCGAGCCTGGAACGTGCAATGATGTGTTACTGCGCACCTTGGAGAGGCGCAGCTGCCCGTGGTATATACAGATATGATGGAGACAATACTCACATTATTTACTGTACGTCACCCATGAAACCAAATAGATAAATATCTGTACTGTAAGGTCTATTGTGGATTTTACAGCCTGTTCAGATTTGCGGCAGCATGCGCACAGTTGCACACAGTGCTTTTGGTTTGATAGCTGCTGTTCACATTCACTGTACATGATAATAATCCATAATTAAACGTAAGCGTTGTTAATCAGTGTGTTTAAATTCCATGGTTTCCCTCAGGACATAGTTTTGGACCATGGGCCTCAGTTCATTTCACAGTTTTGGAAGAAGTTCTGCCGTCTACTGGGGGTTTCCTCCAGCCTCATGTCATGTCCACCACATGAGTTATAGTCCACATGACACGGTGTCCTTTGGCGCGCCATGTGTTGGACAGCTAGACACCCGGAGCTGGCTGATGTGTTCATGATATGAGCGCATCAATTCATTCATGTCAGTTCATTAATTCTTGTTTACTTCCATGGCCATGGTTCATGAACATGTCTGCTCTTTACAACAAGAATTTAGTACTTTAACAGACAAAACAAAATCCATTTGTTTCGTCATTTCCATACACATCATTACCAGTAACATGATTGTCTTACATTTAAACAGTATAATGTTATAATTATTGTTATATTATTGTTAAAATGTTCTGTGCTCTCTCATTATTTTTGTGCTTGCACTGTGTTCGTGCATGTGCACACCAGAGTGCACATGCACTGTGTTCGTGCATGTGCACACCAGAGTGCACAAAACCATCGCCGGGGGATCGTACACAGCTGCCCGACAGTGGCTGGAATTTTTTGAGGTTCGCCAATTCGATTTTTTTCAGCCTTTTTTGGCCAGTTTCTGCCTCTTTTGCCCGACTTCGTGTTATGTGTGAAGGGGCCATAAGTCGGGGTCATATCTGCTAACCCAGTAGTATATTTTAAAAACAAGAGCCAATCAACAATTTCAAATATCATTTTCATTCGCAGTGGCCCAAAATTCAATAAAGTTTGACCACATTTATTTCAGAAGCATTATGGCCATCGACCAATGATATCAGAATTTTCTACAGTGAAATATGGAGTACCCCAGGACTGTGTACTTGGCCGAATACTATTGTCCATTCATAACCTGCATCTGGGTAAATACATTTTAAAACATTACCTTTTACTGTTATGGTGGCACACATGTACCTATCAATACTATCCCTCAAAACCTGCTTCTTTGAAAGCAGTTAAAATTATTCTAATTTGTTATTGATGAAGTCTGAGATGATGGTTTTTGGCCAAGCCTGACACATCCATTCACTCGAGTGCTAGGGATGATCCCAGAGGTCACTGGGCAAGAGCCAAGGGACACGCTGACAGGACTGACATATAGATGCACTCATCAATTATCATTAACACTGGATAATTGTGTGAATAATCACAACAAAACACTTAATATTATTAGTCTGATCTTTGACCCCACCTCATCATTTGACATGCATACTACAGAAATGACAAAAAATACTCTTTTACTTGTGATACAATGATTCAGCCCATCCTGCCTGCCCACTCGTGCTGCCTGATTGACAGGCTGATAGACGTGCTGCCTGACCGACAGGCAGATAGACGTGCTGCCTGACCGACAGGCAGATAGACGTGCTGCCTGACCGACAGGCAGATAGACGTGCTGCCTGACAGACAGGGTGATAGACGAGCTGCCTGTCCGACAGGCTGATAGACGTGCTGCCTGAACGACAGGGTGATAGACGAGCTGCCTGACCGACAGGCAGATAGACGTGCTGCCTGACCGACAGGCTGATAGACGAGCTGCCTGACCGACAGGCTGATAGACGAGCTGCCTGACCGACAGGCTGATAGACGTGCTGCCTGACAGACAGGGTGATAGACGAGCTGCCTGTCCGACAGGCTGATAGACGTGCTGCCTGAACGACAGGGTGATAGACGAGCTGCCTGACCGACAGGCAGATAGACGTGCTGCCTGACCGACAGGCTGATAGACGAGCTGCCTGACCGACAGGCTGATAGACGTGCTGCCTGACCGACAGGCTGATAGACGAGCTGCCTGACCGACAGGCTGATAGACGAGCTGCCTGACCGACAGGCTGATAGACGAGCTGCCTGACTGACCTTGCTCCATGCCATTGGACAAGGCCACAGTTCCAGGAGAGTGGATGACAGTGACGTAGAAAACAGCTTTCAGAGCTGGCTCATCAAAACAAGGGAAGGTTTTTCTGGCATGAGTTGGGTGCATCTGTGAAATGGCAACAATCCTGAGGAGAGAAAACATTCCTAAATTATCATTCAAGGCCATATCATAAACTCACAACTACTGTATGCTGTTGGTTGGGGCTGGCAAGGAAAGGTTACAGTTTAGACTCCTTCCTTGGAAAAAAAAAAAAAACAGATGATATCTGATGAATTACACATTAAAACTGATTAAATATTTATGGATAAACTTTTCCCTCAGATCCATCTTTACAGTGAGGGTAGCACCTCACTGTGACTGGTGGAGAGGAGGCGGAGACACAGTATCAGGCAAAACAGGCAAAAAGGCAATAACTTTCTCATGTGGAATCTCACTGAATTGGTCCTTATGACAATGAAAATAAAAACAAAACCAGCTCATCTACATTCTCCACAGGGGGTAGCCCACTGTCCCTGCATTCACGAGGGCCGGCAGCAACAGACTGCAGTCCTCAGAAAAATTTTAAAAATCCAGTCCATGCAGTCTTCCAGGATGTGGCAGCCGGACTGGGCGTTCGCAGCCGGACTGGGCGTTCGCAGCCGGACTGGGCGTTCGCAGCCGGACTGGGCGTTCGCAGCCGGACTGGGCGTTCGCAGCCGGACTGGGCGTTCGCAGCCTTGCCACACATAAGACTGATTTCCATTAGCTGGCCCAGCAACTGCCTGGCCAGGATGCACAGACATTGTGATCCTTTGGAAGTGTTCTCATAAAAAGAAAAGAATGAAGCCAGAGTGCAGACATCGTCTGTCCAACATGCTGTCCACACATGCACAGGTGGTGGACGTCAGCCAGCAGCATGAAACTTAATTTCCACTTCTGTCCTCTGAAAAATAAATTAAAAGAGGCAAACATAATACCGTATTTTCCGGACTATAAGTCGCACTTTTTTACATGTTTTGGCCAGGGGTGCGACCTATACTCCGGTGCGACTTATAAATGAAAAATATACCGGTAGGATCTCAATTAATTTACTGTAACAAAACAATTTTACGTGACAGAGTCAATCTATGTTTTAAATGGCCACCGGAAAAGGAAATGCAATGCATCATGGGCACTGTAGTATGACGGCCATCCTATAGTTCACGCTGGTCGCGATAACCAATCAGAGAACAGAACTTTGGATGCGTATTCCTCACCTCACCCACAGCGTGTGAAGCTGACGAACACGGTGCTTGCTGTTATTCCGGCATGGCGAACAGAACAGCTTCAACCCTTGGATATCAGTGTGAGCAGAGTGTTTAAGTTGACGCTGAGAGCTGCGTGGGAGCACTGAGCGACGGCGGAGGATTAGCGTGTGCACTTGGAAGGAGCTGGCGTCGATGATTGTGAAAAGCGTTTGAAGCAGACGAACATGGTGTTTATTCCGGGACGGCTAACAAGACAGCTTCAACCCTTGGATATCAGTGTGAGCAGAGTTGACGCTGAGAGCTACATGGGAGCACTGAGCGACGGCGGAGGATTAGCGTCTGCACTTGGAAGGAGCTGGATCAACACCACTGGGTGGTCATGAGCTGCGCAGGTAGGTGCTGCATGGTTCGGCTCGCAATGTGGTCCGCAAAATACAAACATATCTGTAGGTAAAATGCAGCTCACGAGAGGGCACTCGAGGCTTGTGTGACTGTTCCTGCGACTTCTGACTACCATAGAAAAATAAAAATTTTAACGTTACTGATAACTTAACAAGACAACGGAGAAGGCCCGAAAAAATGCCACCAAAAAGAAAATCATACTCTGCAGATTACAAGTTGCGACTGGTGAAATATGCATCCGAAAACGGTAGCCGTCACAATATTATCATCTGAACTTTTCATGTTAACATACCTGTATGTCCATGGGACTTATAGTGCAGTGGACATTATTTATGGTTTATTTTTCTTTATAATGGATAAAGTGGCTGGTGCGATTTATACTCCGGTGCGATTTATAGTCCGGAAAATACGGTAATCCCGTTTGAGCAGCTCGTCTGTGGCTGGATAGGATGCAGCCAGCCTGCTCACGCGTGTGCACAGGGGTGGATCCCGGCCGGCTGCAGAGCCGGGTGGTGGGATGCTGCTGGACTCATTCAGTCGCTTCCAGAAGCGCTGTTCCTCTTCGATCAAATAAAAGAAAAGTGTGTGTCATCCCCTTACAAGTTGTCCACATTTTGCCCACGTTCTGAGCTGCAGAGACAATGTGGTGACGGGCACGAGGTGCCTGTCTGACAATTTGGCAAGGAAGTTTATCGCTCAAATATTTTGGTCTGTTCAAAAATCAAGAGATGCATGGGCGCCATCCTGCAACTGTTGGGAAACACTTGAGTCACTTATTCACTGGTACAATACTTACAAAAGTTTAATGTTTAATATAAATACTGAGACAGGTTGAATGCAATAAAACTGAGTTTTTGCCTAAATAAAAATATTGCACAGTCCATGATGATGAAATTTTCACAATATGCTTTATAGTCACCTTCAAAAATCTTATCTGTTGTTGAACAACAAAACTACATATTTGAATTCTATACATAACATACATACCAAACTTTTGAGCTTGAAAAAAAAGGTGAAACTTACCTATGGCACTGTCCAATCTACTGATTTTCCTTCAATTTTTTTTTTTTTTGGAAATTGTGAAGAACTGTTACATTGTGTATAGACAGTGTAATTCACATCTACATTAAAGCAATAAACTATGAGCAATCAGAGATTTCCGACGTCTGCCAATCTGAATCTGGGTCACCTCCAACATTCTTTGGAGTCTTCCATGTCCTAATATTGATCTGTTGTGAAAATTTCGTCAAAATCTGTGCAGTAGTTTTGACAAAATCTTGCTAAAAGACAGACAAATAAATAAATAAATGCTGATTATTTTATTACGTCTTTGGCGGGTGTAATAAACATACAGACACACTGGGATAATGCATTTTTCATCCATCCATCCATCCATTTTCTTCCGCTTTATCCGGAGTCGGGTCGCGGGGGCAGCAGCTCAAGCAAAGCCGCCCAGACCTCCCGATCCACACACACCTCCCCCAGCTCCTCTGGGGGAACCCCAAGACGTTCCCAAGCCAGTCGAGAGATGTAGTCCCTCCAGCGTGTCCTGGGCCTCCTCCCAGTGGGACATGCCCGGAACACCTCTCCAGAGAGGCGTCCAGGAGGCATCCGGAAAAGATGCCCGAGCCACCTTAACTGACTCCTTTCGACGTGGAGGAGCAGCGGCTCGACTCCGAGCTCCTCCCGAGTGACCGAGCTCCTCACCCTATCTCTAAGGGAGCGCCCAGCCACCCTGCGGAGGAAACTCATCTCGGCCGCTTGTACTCGTGATCTCGTTCTTTCAGTCATGAGCCAAATCTCATGACCATAGGTGAGGATCGGAACGTAGATCGATCAGTAAATCGAGAGCTTTGCCCCCCTACTCAGCTCTCTCTTCACCACAACGGTCCGATACAGCGACCGCATCACTGCAGATGCTGCACCGATCCGTCTATCGATCTCATGCTCCATCCGTCCCTCACTCGTGAACAAGACCCAACATTTTGAGACGTCATGTGACGTAGCCTATATAAACTTGAGTAATTCTGCAACTGTGTCGCTTGCTAATGGTGCTTATTGAGGCAGTTGATTACATATTTCTACATATTTCTTCATGCCCAAGGGATCCAGAGGAGGCAGGGTCAAGCCTCTGATGTTGGCCAGCAGAGGGTAACAACATACTCGCGGAGGTGGTGCAGCGGAGCTCAACTTTTGCTGGGTGTTTTAGCATGAACAACATATATTTTAAGCATGTTGAAAATTTTTCCAGTACCATGACGATGCCCGACTGACATCAACTTAGCTCCTGTGGAGACTGGAGGACCTCGGCGCTGGTCAACGTTTCACTTTATGTTGGCAAACAAAAAGTGAAAAGTTGACAAGCGTGTGAATTGGCCAAAACAATATTTCACCAGATTTGAGTTTGTGCACTTCAGATGTTGACAACATGGGGGCAGTATGGACCCACATCAATACATATGGCTCTTCAGGGTAATTAAAATAAATATGCAGAAAACCGTAAGTAGGCAACAGTAACTTACTTTTGCACACCATCTTCTTCATATTCACTCCGGTAAAAGCCCGCCAAGTCGTCGGCAAGTTCTCCAGTGAACTTGGCATACAGCTGATACTTCTGCCCTTCAATTAATTTGCTGTTTAGTTGTAAAACCAAATACTGTGTCTTTGTCTCCAGCCAGGAGAATGTAATATTGGGAGGAGATGCACCACCTGAAAAACACAAAATGATAACACAGGGAAAAAAAATAAATAAATAAAATACTGGTCTAAAATTGATGGTATCTGTTTGTCTGCCTAGATCTCTATAGTTACAGCCAAAACTGAAACCTATGTTCTGATCACCTGATCACATTCTATCCTGGTCCACATATTGTAGTATGCATTAGAGATGTGATAATTCTGCTGACATGTTGAAGTATTGCAGTGTCTGGACAGATCAAACCTGTGATTAACACTGACACCTGTGGGTGCTTTGCAGTAAAACTGGCCTCTGACTCACATTCTCATGCACATTATGTAAAAGTTGACAGTGACTGAATTTTACACAAACCTGGAGAGAAGCTGGACCACATCAGCTGTCCCTTCTACATCAACCTTTAACTCCTGTTTAGATTGTTTCCAGATGTGTAGTTTAAACTTGTTATGCAAAATACACATTGGTCATCAGCTGTGATTATTGACAGACGTGAGGAAGGACAAAATTAAACATGAAAAGTTTTGCATATTGTATCAGGTTGCTGATGTGTTCAACTGTTTGAGTGTTTTTCATTTAAAAGTGATTAATGAACAGCTCAACTGGACTGATGATTTCAGTTCTTTAATTAAATTTGGAATTTAAAGGACATTCCAGTTGTTAGTTTGAATTGTGGCAACGTTGTTTTTATTAAAAATGTATGTTCTGCATGCGTACACAGTTAAATTTTGCTATTTTGTACTTTCATTCATGTCCATGCACTGCTCGTGTTTGCACTTGGAGCCACTTCATGAATGATGAATAAATAAAAATAAAAAAAAAACAAAAAAAAACGTCATTGTTTTAGATGAAGTGATAAAACAATGAATCTGACCCTGCATATGAGATATGAAATTGCTTCTTTCACTTGTATTTTTTTATTCAGCTATGTTTCTTGGTTGAAAGAGTTTGGTGAAATGGGGATTTGTTGCACTCAGTGATCGGTAAAAGCACAATTCAGCTTTATACTTCATCCTAATGTTGAAAAGGACAGATTGTGTTAGAATTTAACATCACACCAGTTTGAACAGAACAACATGTCGCAAAAGCACTGGAAGGAGATTGATTTCATTTTAAAATCTGAATACTATTAAAATCTTAGGGCCCTGTCCCACTGGCATTTAGGAGGATTTGCGTATGGATTCCGCACAAAATTGGCTCATATTCACTTAATATCCGCAATATCCGTGAAACATTCTTGTATGAGCTGGCCGACACCCGCACACATCCGTAATTATCCGCAGAGGCATGTTTTTCCATTGCCAGGATTTTTGAGTTGCACAAAATTTTGGCTGCGGATGACATCCGCCTTACATGCTCCATACATACACAAACATACTCATCTATGTGCTGTATATTCGCCGTCATCTGCTGATATCCGCAACTGACAGGGATTTGCGGTTTGGCATCGGACTGGGAAGCGGACTGGGACAGTGTGTAAAACAGATATTTTGCGTGCCCATCATGTCCACATCACGGACTAAAATAAGTTGTAGCGACTGCATACAGATTGGCCACGAATAAAGCATTTTTATTACGTCTGATTTGCAGCGGATGCAAATCAGATACGCTGTGTTCACAGCTGGATGCCGTTCTTTGTTCTACTGGCTGACGCGCTCAGCGCTGGATGCTACCTATATAAAACAATTATTTCGTGGCGGATTAATCATTTTATTCTGCAAATTGCCTGTTGAAAATGGCTCTAATCACCTCCTGAGTTACAGAGGAAGCTGCAGCTGGAGCCGGTCGTGCACACGTGCACACGAATGGCTCCAGCTGCAGAAAGCATTTTGAGCCGTCTAAAAAGGTAATTATTTGACTTGTTTACATTGTCAAGGCTTGATAAAACAGTTGCGAGTTTTTTCCTTCTTGTCTGCAGCTGTTACAGTATTTATTTCAGTGTTTATAACAGATTTAACTTCTTATTATGATCGTTGAGATGAGCTGCGCTCTGATGTGATCCACTGATGTCACCATTCACCCTGTTCACTGCTTCTTTACTCCAATCAACTTGTCCAAGTCCAGCAAATGCTCCAGAGGGTGTATTGTTGGTGTGAATAGTGATGCCGATGGCCCGAGTGCGCTTCATTTATGACCACAATGCAGATGCCGTGCATGCGTAACACATGCGTGATACATTCATAATACACCCGTAATACAGCCAGCCAGCCATCCATCCATCCATCCATCCATCCATTTTCTTCCGCTTTATCCGGAGTCGGGTCGCGGGAGCAGCAGCTCAAGCAAAGCCGCCCAGATCTCCCGATCCACACACACCTCCTCCAGCTCCTCCGGGGGAACCCCAAGGCATTCCCAAGCCAGCCGAGAGATGTAGTCCCTCCAGCGTGTCCTGGGTCTTCCCCGGGGCCTCTTCCCAGTGGGACGTGCCCGGAACACCTCTCCAGCGAGGCGTCCAGGGGCATCCGGAAAAAATGCCCAAGCCACCTCAAATGACTCCTTTCAATGTGGAGGAGCAGCGGCTCGACTCTGAGCTCCTCACCCTATCTCTAAGGGAGCGCCCAGCCACACTGCGGAGGAAACTCATCTCGGCCGCTTGTACTCGCGATCTCGTTCTTTTGGTCATGAGCCAAATCTCATGACCATAGGTGAGGATCGGAACGTAGATCGATCGGTAAATCGAGAGCTTTGCCCCCCTACTCAGCTCTCTCTTCACCATGATGGTCCGATACAGCGACCGCATCACTGCAGATGCTGCACTGATCCGTCTATCGATCTCACGCTCCATCCGTCCCTCACTCGTGAACAAGACCCCGAGATACTTAAACTCCTGCACTTGAGGCAAGGACACTCCACCAACCTGAAGAGGGCAAAGCACCTTTTTCCGGTCGAGAACCATGGCCTCGGATTTGGAGGTGCTGATTTTCATCCCGGACGCTTCACACTCGGCTGCAAACCGCCCCAGTGCACGCTGAAGGTCCTGATTTGACGAAGCCAACAACAGAACCACATCGTCCGCAAACAGCAGAGACGAGATTCTGTGGTTCCCAAACCAGACCCCCTGTACACCCTGGCTGCGCCTAGAAATTCTGTCCATAAAAATAATGAACAGAACCGGTGACAAAGGGCAGCCCTGGTAGAGGCCAACGTGCACTGGAAACAGGTTTGACTTACTACCGGCAATGCGAACCAAGCTCCTGCTGCGGTCGTACAGGGACTGGATAGCCCTTAGCAAAGGACCCCGGACCCCGTACTCCCGGAGCACTCCCTACAGGGTGTGCCGAGGGACACGGTTGAATGCCTTCTCCAGATCCACAAAACACATGTGGACTGGTTGGGCAAACTCCCATGAACCCTCGAGCACCCGATGGAGCGTGTAGAGCTGGTCCAGTGTGCCGCGACCAGGACGAAAACCACACTGCTCCTCCTGAATCCGAGGTTCGACCATCAGTCGAATTCTCCTCTCCAGTACTCTGGAATAGACCTTACCGGGGAGGCTGAGGAGTGTGATTCTCCCTATAGTTGGAACACACCCTCCGGTCCCCCTTCTTAAACAGAGGGACCACCACCCCGGTCTGCCAATCCAGAGGCACTATCCCCGATCGCTACGCGATGTTGCAGAGGCGTGTCAGCCAAGACAGCCCCACAACATCCAGAGACTTAAGGTACTCAGGACGGATTTCATCCACCCCAGGAGCCTTGCCACCGAGGAGCTTTCTAACCACCTCGGTGACTTCGGCCTGTGTAATAGATGAGTCTGCCTCCAAGTCCCCAGTCTCTGCTTCCTCTTCGGAAGACGTGACGATGGAATTGAGGAGATCCTCAAAGTACTGCTTCCACCGCCCGACAACATCCGCAGTCAGGGTCAACAGCTCCCCACCCGCACCGTAAACAGTGCTGGGAGCCAGAGACATGGAGCAAAATACTAAAATGACATTAAACACAAACTGACTTAAGAAAAACAAGGCAGTAAGACAAAACATAAGAAAAAGCAGTGACCAAATAACAACCAGAACAAATCCTGACACAACAATACATCAAATATAATAACCAAGAGGAACAAGTGATAACTTAATAAACAGTGACTGAAAACAACTAGAACAGAATGGATGGCAAAAGTATAAAGTAACAAAGAAAACAAAGTGACAAGTCAAAACAGAAAATAACCATATGAAGAAAACAAAATAACTAGTGAATCATAAGCAGAACAAAGTGACAAGAAAAACATGACAGAATAATTCCTGATGAAAATAAATTGTAATACATCAAAGCTGAAAAGAACAACAGAAAGGGGGAAAAACTAGAATAAACCCCCAGATCTGGCTGAAACCGTGACACAAGTTATGTGATTGTAAGTTACTCATAAGTCAAGATACGTCCATTGATGCTGTCCATTGATGCTGTCCATTGATTGGCTGAACAACTGAAAGCTGCAGTAATGCAAACAGTTCAGACTGTTTCAAATATTAAGTTCCCTGTCGTGGCTGAAGAAATGCAGCATTTTAAAAGACACTTAACTTGTTTAAAAGTTGAAAGAGTCACAGCACCTCATTCATTCATGTCAGTATTTATCACAGACAACACTCGATTCTTCAGCATTCTGCACACGATGAAAATAAACCCATGATCCACCAAGACAAAAATAGAATAAAGTAATCTAATGATAAATAATAAAATAAAATAATATAATGATAAATAATAAAATAAAATAATGTTAAATTACTCTGTTTGGCATCCGTGTGGAGGAGCTGAGGCTGCGCGTCACGCGTGCTCTGTGACGTGCTCGTCAATATTTAAGCGTTCCACCTGCTAAAGAAAAGGATTCTGCCGGCGGTACAAACGCAAACCAAGCCAGACTTAACTGTTCCGACTCGTATCATACCATCCAGTACTGACCCGAACCACTCGGTGGAAACGGAGCTGTCAGCATACACTGGCTAAACCTTCAAGGTGTGACAGCAGCATAATTTATTAGACATACGCCCGCATATGCCAGCATTTTTAATATAGTTGGCGGCATACAGTGGCTAAATCGTTAAGGTGTGACAGGGCCCTAATAAAAAGGGCAAATTCTCTATCGATTCGATTAGAGTGCCTCCCAAAGATCTGTCAACTGTTTCTAGACCATTTTTTTCCGTAGAATTGAATAAGATTTGGGCCATTTTTGTATCTCACATATTTAATAAGCTAATTTACATATTTGACATAATTAGCATAAAATCAAGATATTCTCCTTTTTCAATATGAAAAGTTATTTTCCGGTGGACCCAAGGCCACAAATGAATTATTAATTTACCATATTTTCTCAAATGAATCATTTAAATGCCCTATGAATGGTATAGAGTGCTCTAATTTGCATATTCAAGATGGCCGCCAATGATATTTAGAATACTGGGAAAGTTTTTAGAATGTTGCAGGGTGTATAGTGTGTTGAGAATGGTGTTACTAAGTATTCTGGGGTACAATCTCATTGACTGGGGTTAAGATGAGGTCAAGGTCAAAGGTCAACCTCATTTTATTGAAGGCCAATTCTTGAATTTGCGAGTTTGCATCTGTAACATATTACTCAATTTAAGCATGGATCTTGGTTTTGTTACACCTTATATGTGGAAAGATGAAAACAAAACATATATTTGCACAGGTCCTGTAAATGGGGAGAGATGAGCACCCCTAATTTACACAGAAACAAAACACCATGACCACACTTGTGTAACATAGTTGTCAGTTCCTTTGATCCAGTCATTCTGTGGACTATCATGCTCAAAGCAGTGCTTTTCACAGACCTCTCATAGGTCAACAGTGATTGCCAATCACTTGCAATTGACCAGACTTTTTCAGCAAGAGCCTTACTGCTAGTGACAGCATACCCTTTCTCATTCTTGGGACTTTGCGGATTTATTGACCACGCAATGGCATTGTAGATTGTTGACACTGGTCCAGCTTTGTCTAGCTTTTCAATGAGATCTTCTGCTGACATTGGCCATTCTTCTTTGGATTCTGTAGAGAGCTTTTTCTTCACAACTTTTGAGAATGCTCTTGTAAGGTCTTCATCTCTCAAACCTGCGCCTTTCAATGATGCAACTGCATAATGACATGGGTTGACTCCTGTTGGGTGAACAATGAAGTGACTGATTTTGTAGTTGTCAATTTTATCTCCAAATACCTCCAATACCTAGTTTGCTTCTCATTTCATAAGTGTACTTGGACTTTCTAGACCGAATTCTGTGCTTAACTTTGCAACATCTTCTAGCAAATCTGTCATCAGATATGCTTGCTTTTCTTTAGTGATTTTTCTTTCAATGAGCTGCATAAATTCTTCACTGGCTTTGTTCTTCAAGACATCGCACTGGGAAATTTCAGTGTTGTTCATTTCAGTTTCTTCATTTTGCTTGGTCTTGAGAAGGAAAGGTGCAAGTTTTGTGATAGTATACATCAACAGCAAACACATCAAATGATTGACCACAACAGGAGATTTAACCGCTTTGCTGCCTCTTCATGCTTGTTTCCAGGATGATTCCATAATGACATATGTTCATGGAGTTTCTCAAAGGAACAGTTTTCTGAACTTCTACCCAGACCACCTTCTGTGAATGGCTTTATGTCTTGTGGTGTCCTGATATTGCAAATGAAACACACAAAGTTGGTTGACTTGACATCACGACTTGATACTCTTGTTTTTATTTTCGCCATGTATTGTTGCCATCTGTTCTGTTTTGCTTTGTCACTTCTTTGTTACTTTTTATTCTTTGGCCATAGATCAGTTCCGTTCTAGTTTTGTTCAGCCGGTTTGTGTTTTCACTGTTTAATCATTAGTTTATCACTTGTTTATTTTGCTCTTCCCTTATGTGATATTGTCTGTTATGCTTTTGAATCTGGTTTTGTTTTCTGTTATCACTTAGTGTCTGTTTTACTTATAGTTTATTTCTTAGTCTGTTCCAGTTTTGTCTTAGTGTTTATTTTCTTATTATTCTCTGATCAGTTCTTATGTAGTTTTATTTTTTGGTTCACATTTCTGTTCTCATGTCATGCCCTTTTCATTCTGGTTCATAGTTATATTATATTCTGCCCTCGGTTTATGTTTTAGCTCTATTCTGTTTTTTGTCATTTCCATTTGTTTGTTGTCACTCCATGCCCCTGCACCTGCCATTGTGTCTTCGTCCCTCACTCATGATTGTGTTGTCACTTCATGTCTCTTCACCAGCTCTTGTGTCCTCGTCTCTCAATGTGTATCTTCCTGCTTTGTGTTTTCATCCACTCACGCGCTTGGCACCTGTTCATGTGTCTTTGTCTTTTCATGACTCCACGTTGTGTTGTCTCCACCTCACTATCTTGCACAGTGCACAACTTTTATCCTCCTGCCACGCCCCCTTTCTGGATCATGCAGCTCATGTGCACCTTGTTAACGCTTGTCTATTTAAACTTCTCCCAGCCACCACACCCCTGCCAGTTTGTCGTTGTTTGTACACGTTCCAGCTCTTGAATTCTGTCCTGTTTTTGCCTTGCTGTGTTTCCGCAACCTGCTCCGTGTTTTTTGACTGCGCCTTCTGCATCATCCCTGAATACTGTGTTTACTCGTGCCACTGACCCTGCTCTGCTGACTTGATATTTCTTTTACACCTAAGCCTAGTCTGGGAGTCTGCATTGTGGGTCCAGCTGCTTTGGGTGCCTGGCACCCCGCTCCAGCTTGACACTTTTTTTTAACAATGAGAACAATGAGTAAAACATGTTTATCCAAAATGACTGAGACACTTGCACAAGATGTTTGACAGTATTGCACATAGCTCTGAGTAACTGAAATCTCTGATCGTTATGTATTCATCCTGCAGAAGTGGAAGGAATTATACAGGAATTATAATGTGGTACAGTGTTGTACATAAAGTCTGTATTCATATTTTCAATGACATAGTGCTGCACAGCTCAGCCTAAAGTTGTTGCATTTGCATTTTCTGCTGCAAAGCCTCTTGCATCCACATTTGGTCAACTCTTGGCAGTGAGAACTGGTGTTCATCCAAATGACATAGCTGACTTTAAAAGGAAAAATACTACCTCTGCTTATACACACCAAACACTAATGCACATTCTGCACCATACACGTTCTACAGCAATCACGTACACTTATTACAAACAAATACAATTAACCTAAAAAGCATGAAAATGTTGCCTGAATTTAATTTCAAATCCCTCCTAGTTCACAGTACAATATTTAACAGGTACAACATTGAAATGAACCAAGATTGCGCAAATATATGATGAAAAAACATATTTCTGGGCACCACCTTGAAAAAAATGGCCACCATCTTGAAAATTGGCTAATGCTTTTCATTTTTGCAAAAAGTAGACAAAAAAGTACCACTGTGCCAAATTTGGTGCTTACATGACAAAATGAAAGAGTCTTATGCATTTATCTGCTGCGCTATTAAAATAAGATTATATTAAATAAGTAATGTAAAGACATGCACTGATCTTCGCAGCGACATTCACGTCATTGGGTCTTTGATATTTCAAAATGAGAGACACCTAGTAAGAGCTTAAGGAGTCATGAGATCACATAGGTGTTTGGCAATGCAGATTTCTTTGCAGAGGAAGGAAGATCCAAGTTTACAGAATCCTAGTGCTTCCTGTCTTACTATATGGTTGAGATTTGGATGCTAACCAGTGACCTAAGGTGAGGACTGTAAGCCTTTGGTACCAGGTCTTTTTGGAAAATCCTTAGGTACCACTGGAATGACTTTGTAGTAAAAAAAGATTAGATGGATGAGGAGTGCCACTTGCATTGAGAGGGAGTATCAGCTTTGATATTTTGGCCATGATGTGCATTTCTCGGTGACAGACAGATGGTTATTTTAGAGATGTGGGGATGAACTGGGTGATTACCATTCAAGAATATCTGATAGGTTCATGTTCTCTCAAAATGTTTTGTAGTGATGCAATTATTGGAATACTCAACATACTGTATTTACAACCTCAATTCCAATGAAGTTGGGACATTGTGTGAAATGTAAATAAAAACAGAATACAATGATTTGCAAATCCTCTTTAACCTATATTCAATTGAATATACCACAACGACAAGATATTTAATGAACAAAAAAGAGAAGAGTTCACCGTGCTTCTGTATAGCACAAAGAAATCTGGTGCAACCAGATAGGACTAATTTGTAAAAGAGAAAAATAACTGGTGCAACACAGAAATAAGTGCAGGAAAGCTTAATAAGGTGCTGAAAACAAAAATATACAGTGGGACTAACGTTTCAACGTGAGAGTCACATCTTCCTCAGAGTCCTGCAAAGACAAAGATGGTACAGCTTAAATACTAATAAGAAGCAGGTGTCGTAATGCTTCCAAAGGGGCATGACCATCCATCAGACACAACACGCACTCAATTTATAATGTGTATAATATCAGTTCATGATTAGAAACACACTGTCCCAAAACAAATATGACTAAAACCCGAATAAAAAACAGTTATTAAGAAAACAAGTCAATTTTAGTTCTAAATCCAAAATGCTTCTCTACATAAGAGTTTTTTAATGATATCACCACCTCTGGTCCCCTTCGTCTAAGAGTAAGATGCAGCGGGGCCCGAGAGAGAAGAAGAAGAGAACCCCCGCTGCCCACTCGCTGGACCTTGCGGACCCATCCGAGGAAACTGTGATTAACATCTCTGATTCTGTCCTTACAGCTATTGAGACAGCAGTTCTTCAGAAAGGACTCTCCTCTGCCCCTTCTAACCACCACGACTCTTTTTCTCTTAAAGTTGATTCTTTTAAATTCTTTAGACAGCTGCATTTGAAATATTTTTTTTCCAAATCTAATAATGAGTCCAATAATCAAAGAGATTTGGATTCTAATATTAGTGAGTCTCTAAGAGAAGTTACTTCTTTTAAAAAGAAATCAAGTTTTTTGCCGTCTTCAAATTTAAATCCTACTATAGTGACTGTTAGCCAGGTAGTTGAGTGGGAATTTGCTAAATTAGGGGCTTTATGTCCATCTAAAGATAAGAATATGACAAAGAGTGAATCTGATGTATTGCGATCTTTGGAATCCAGATGGGATATCATCATTCGCCCTGCCGATAAGGGGGGTGCTGTTGTTGTTATGGGGTTGGAGAAGTATGAATATGGCATACTGAAACAGCTGAATAATGCACACTATACTACACTATATAGTGTAGTATACAAACACTATAACATTACACTAAATACACTATAATATACACACTTCTAATATTAATAGTATGATTCATGAATTTATTGATTCATCTTATAAGAAGGGCTGGATAACAGAAAAGGAGACGGCCTTCCTTTTAAGTGAATATCCTCGTTGTCCAGTATTTTATGGTTTACCCAAAATTCATAAACGATTGGATGACCCTCCATTACAGCCTATCGTTTCTGGAATAGGGAGTCTTACTAAGCCCCTTTCACAATTTGTTGACTTTTTGTTGGCAAAGTTTGTTCGTAAATTACCTTCGTATCTTGAGGATTCCTCTGATGTTCTAAATCTAATCAATAATTGGAACTGTGCAAGTGATGATATCCTTGTATCTTTGGATGTACAAAGCCTATATACATGCATACCTCACCACGCAGGCTTAGAAGCCATTTCCTTCTATCTTGCTGAACGTCCTACTGATGTGCTGCCACCTTCAGACTTTTTGATTAAATTGGTTGAGATTGTCTTATCAAATATTTTTTTTTAAATATTTAGATAAATATTATCTACAACTACAGGGGACTGCTATGGGGAGTGCTTTTGTTCCATCATACGCCTGCTTAGTGATGGGTTTTTGGGAAGAGAAACATATCTTTAGTATTGAAAATAACCCTTTCCACTCAAAAATAGATAGATATTCACTTAAAAGGAAGGCCGTCTCCTTTTCTGTTATCCAGCCCTTCTTATAAGATGAATCAATAAATTCATGAATCATACTATTAATATTAGAAGTGTGTATATTATAGTGTATTTAGTGTAATGTTATAGTGTTTGTATACTACACTATATAGTGCAGTATAGTGTGCATTATTCAGCTGTTTCAATATACCATATTCATACTTCTCCAACCCCATAACAACAACAGCACCCCCCTTATAGATACATTGATGACGTCCTCTTAATTTGGAGGGGCACATATGATGAGTTACATCAATTTTTGAATTATATTAATTTCACCACAGATTATTTATCTTTTACTATGAACTATAATCCTCATTCCATAGATTTCCTAGATCTCACATAAGGATGTTAATAATTTTTTGCAATCAACTATTTACCACAAACCTCTTAGTAGAAACACTTTATTGAGAGCAGACAGTAATCATCCGCCCCATTTAGTTCGTAACATACCAGTGGGTCAGTTTTTGCGAGTCAGAAGAAACTATAGTTCTATCACTGACTTCATGTCAAAAGCAGCTCATCTAGCAACTGTTTGAACAACGTGATTATAGTAAAATTGATATGGGTAAAGCATGAGATAGAGCTCTAAATACTGATCGTGCCTCTTTACTTAAGAAAAAAATCTAAATCTTCTTCAACATCTAAATTGTTTTTTCTACCTGCTATACTCCCACACTTAAAGACATCTGTGCTGAAACTCCAAAATTTATATTTAGGTGTGCCCGAAATATTCATCATAGACTTGTTCATTCACATATGATTATTGTCGTCTCAACTGCCTGGCCTTCCAGCTCACCAAAAGGTTTCTTTAGATGTGATAATTGTGCACATTGTTCAAATTCCACTAATGCTTTGTGTTTCTCTCATCATTGCACTGGTAAGCAATATTCTATTTCTTCATTTATCAATTGTAATACTACGCATGTAGTATATCTTTTAAAGTGCCCTTGTGGATTGGCATATATTGGCCAAACAAAACGTCAACTTAAATTACGGATAGCTGAACATAAAACAGCAATCCGTACTCAGAATCTATCTTATGCCATGGCAAGGCACTATAAACAAGCCGGTCATAGCTCCCCAGCATCCTTAAAATTTTGGGGGATTGAGAGAATCATAGCTCCACCCAGAGGTGGTGATATCATTAAAAAACTCTTATGTAGAGAAGCATTTTGGATAATACACTTTAGGCACCTTGGAACCTTTTGGTCTGAATGAAGAACTAAAATTGACTTGTTTTCTTAATAACTGTTTTTTATTCTGGTTTTAGTCATGTTTGTTTTGGGACAGTGTGTTTCTAATCAAGAACTGATATTATACACATTATAAATTGAGTGCGTGTTGTGTCTGATGGATGGTCATGCCCCTTTGGAAGCATTAGGACACCTGCTTCTTATTAGTATTTAAGCTGTACCATCTACATCTTTGCAGGACTCTGAGGAAGATGTGACTCTCACGGCGAAATGTTAGTCCCGCTGTATATTTTTGTTTTCAGCACCTTATTAAACTTTCCGGCACTTATTTCTGTGTTGCAACAGTTATTTTTCTCTTTTACGAGATATTTTAATGTTCCAACCGATAAACTTTATTGTTTTTGTGCAAATATCTGCTCATTTTGAAATGAATGCCTGCAACATGTTTCAGAAAAGGTGGGACAGAGGCAACAATGCTCAAAGAACACCTGTCTGGAACATTCCACAGGTGAACAGGTTAATTGGAAACAGGTGAGTGTTGTGATTGGGTATAAAAGGAGCATCTCCAAAAGGTTCAGCTGCTCACAAGCAAAGATGGGGCGAGGATCACCACTTTGTGAACAACTGCGTAAAAAAAATAGTCCAACAGTTTAAGAACAATGTTTCTCAACATTCAATTGCAAGGAAGTTAGGGATTCCATCATCTACAGTCCGTAATATAATCAGAAGATTCTGAGAATCTGGAGAATTTTCTACACATAAGCGGTAAGGCCGAAAACCAACACTGAATGCCCATGACCTTCGATCCCTCAGGCGGCACTGCATTAAAAACCGACATCGTGTAAAGGATCTCTTACCAGCGCAAAGCTGAAAAGCCACCATCTGTGAGGGTATGGGGTGTGTTAGTGCCCATGGCATGGGCAACTTACACATCTGTGATGGCACCATCAATGCTGAAAGGTACATCCAGGTTTTGGAGCAACACATGCTGCCATCCAAGCAACATCTTTTTCAAGAATGTCCCTGCTTATTTCGGCAAGACAATGCCAAGCCACATTCTGCACGTGTTACAACAGCGTGACTTCGTAGTAAAAGAGTGCGGGTACTAGTCTGGCCTGCCTGCAGTCCAGACCTGTCGCCCATTGAAAATGTGTGGCACATTATGAAGCACAAAATATGACAATGGAGACCCCGGACTGTTGAACAACTGAAGTCGTACATCAAGCAAGAATGGGAAAGAATTAGTGTCCTCAGTTCCCAAACGCTTATTGAGTGTTGTTAGAAGGAAAGGTGATGTAACACAGTGGTAAACATACCACTGTCCCAGCTTTTTTGATAAATGTTGCAGATATCCATTTCAAAATGAGCAAATATTTGCAAAAAAACAATAGTTTATCAGTTTGAACATTAAATATCTTGTCTTTGTGGTGTATTCAATTGAATATAGGTTGAAGAGGATTTGCAAATCATTGTATTCTGTTTTTATTTACATTTTACACAACGTCCTAAATTCATTGGAATTGGGGTTGTATGTTGGCAGGTGAAAGAAGAACAGAGAATTTTAAAGCATCAAAAAGTAAGAGTAATATAAATTGAGGTTCTCTTTTGTTCTATGTTCGATTGTGTGAATGGCCACTTTGATACGTTTAATGCATTTATAACGTATATGTAGATTGTTCATTTGCTTGTAGAGAAATGTGCAATGACAAACAGTCTATCAATGTACTTTTCTGAGTGAGCATTACTTCACATCCTCTGGATCTACACTCTCTGCACTTCCTTTGATTTTAGTTTTACTCCAGCTTTACACCCTGTAAGAGTCTTGAGTACACTGGGAGTCAAACAGCCATAATTCCTGACTCTTGTGTTTATGTAAAAACACCTTTAGGGTGTTAAAAGCACTCAGAGGTCGGGACAGTACCTGAAGCCATGAGCATTCCGATGTGTCCATTTTCCAGCTTGGAGTAGTTGAGTTTGTTGGAGTGGATGAGGATGACATCGGTTTCTTTCACACACTCAAACTCCACAACAGACTTCCCTAATGAAGACACAAAATCAGCAAAGATTAATGCTGAACATCAGGACAGGAAAGAAGGCTTTTAGTTTTTCCGTTGCACCAAAATACGAGGTCTATTAGAAAAGTATCTGACCTTATTATTTTTTTCAAAAACCATATGGATTTGAATCACATGTGATTGCGTCAGACAAGCTTGAACCCTCGTGTGCATGCGTGAGTTTTTTTACGCCTGTCGGTTGCGTCATTCGCCTGTGGGCAGGCTTTGAGTGAGCACTGGTCCACCCTTCCCGTCGGAATTCCTTTGTCTGAAAACTTGCTGAGAGACTGGCGCTTTGCTTGATCAAAATTTTTTCAGAAACTGTGAGGCAGATCCAAGTGGACACCATTCGAGAAAATAATATGGTTTTCGGTGAAAATTTTAACGGCTGATGAGAGATTAAGGAGTGTTACTGTCGCTTTGACTATCCATGGCGCCGGAGGGCGCGCCGCGCTCCGAGCCGCCGTTGTCAGCCTGTTTCGAGCTGAAAACCTCCAAATTTAAGCCTCTGTTGACCCAGGACATCGTGAGAGAACAGAGAAGTTTCATAAGAGGTCGGAATCAGCAGTTTATCCGGACATTCCACTGTTAAAGGAGATTTTGTAATGAAAGACGTGCGGACAGATTCGCGCGTCGGCACCCAGCCGCTCATGGCGCGGCGCCACAGCAAAACACCTCCGTTGGAAGCCTTAACAGGACAAGTTTGAACATGCCCAGCTGTTAAACAATTTCTCGGATACTCACTCGACTGAAAGCCATTGAAAACCGCCTGAATCTTACGAATGATTATCAACACGGAGTGTTAGAGGACAAGTTGGGACATGTCTATCTCGGCTTTCAGTGCTTACCAGTCGAGTGAGTGTAAGAGAAATTGTGGAGAGCTGGGCTTGTCCCAACCTGTCCTTTAGCACTCTGAAACAGAGGTGTTTCTTTGTCTCGCTCCATCAGCGAATCGGTCGTGACGCGCGAAGCCTCCACGCGGCTTTCCATGACAAAATCTCTTGTTAAAAGTGAAATCTGCCGGAAAATGGCTGATGTGTGGCCCCATCAGACATCAGTTATAAGCAGAAATTAGGCAGTTTTTAGCAGAAACTCTGCACAATTCCAAGACGTTTTGAAATGACCGAAGCACAGTGAACACATCAGCTAGCAGCTCATTTAGAGCTTCCTCCATCTTTTATGATGAAATAATGCTGAATTTATGTGGAAATGATTGTTGTACAAAAGCTTCAGATATCTGTCACTGAGATAGATGATAACTGGAGTGCAGTTTGAAGCAGAAATGAGGTTTTAATCACTGAACTGAGGCTGATGACGCATGCACAGATGCAAAAGGCAGACTGATTTTTGGGGGGACCGTTCAGTCAGCAAGACCAGTTAAATCCCCTGCGCCAGCCCAAAAAGTCCAGGAATTGAAAAGCACAGCTTTTAGATTTGAAAACAAGTTTTAAAGCAAATTACATGTGCTATCAAGCAGGTTGCAACAGTGTGACCTG
This sequence comes from Thalassophryne amazonica, assembly GCF_902500255.1. Classification (NCBI taxonomy): domain Eukaryota; kingdom Metazoa; phylum Chordata; class Actinopteri; order Batrachoidiformes; family Batrachoididae; genus Thalassophryne; species Thalassophryne amazonica. The sequence goes on along the minus strand of NC_047110.1, from coordinate 8,084,072 downwards.
CAGAACTTTCCACACATGGACACAGAACATAAGCACCAGGACAAAGACCGTGGAGCCAAAGAGTGCACATTATGATGAACACGTGCAGAGCATCTTGTCAGAATTTGACAGGCGCTTCACTGACTTTGCATCCAAAGAGCCTGGTGTCAGGTTTCTCTGTTTTCCATTTGGGGAAAATATAGATGTGGACTGTATATCGCCAAAAGTGGCATCACTCTTCAACCTGGATAGTCACACTGAATAAAGACAATGAGCTCAAATCCAGAGCAACACCTGGCATGAATGTCCAAATCTGGAACCTAATGCAGACAGAGAGTGTCTGCTTACGGCTGCACTCAGCTCCTACTGTGTGTCCTAGAGACCAGCTTCCTCCTCTTGGTGTCAGAGTTGTTCCCTACTAAGGTAAGGAACAACTTTTCCTAGGCCTACTTGTGCTTATTCTTTTCCACCATGCACATTTACTTCAATAATGCATTATTATTGTTAAAACCTGCCAGAAAATGTGTTATTATATTGGTGCACAATATATTGTGGCTCTGCTATGGCATTCGATATGGCTTGGTAGATCTCGATACACTGTCAACTTTAAAAGTTGATCTCGGTTCAAAAAAGGATGGGCACCCCTGATTTAATATAATGTTTTAACATGGTTTGGACTCTCAGCACCCAAACTCCAGAACTCCAGACTGCCAGAATCCCTGGACATGAACATTCCCAGTCACCTGTAAAGATGTAGAGAGCAGACTGTGGGTCAGGGGTGAGGCGAGGCCACAGGGTGACGTTGTAGTACGCAGGAACCAAAGCAACAGGAAGACGGTAGCTGAGGACAATAAGAGATTATTTAAACAAAATTACATATCTGTATTTGGCAAGAGACAAATGCATGAATCAGGGTCTCAGCATCAGCCACAGGCAGGATGGGACAGATCTTCACTATATTTCGCAGGTGGAAGAAAGCAGTCCTTGTAATACTGCTAATGTAGGCAGAAGCTTTTGCCTGCAAAAAATCACCCCAAAGTTCCTCACTTTGTCAGTGTGATGTACGCCTACGCTAAGCGTTAGCTGGTCAAACTGATGTCAGTAGTGCTGGACCAACAATCATCATTTCAGTCTTGTTTTGAGTTCAAAAGTAAGAAATTGCTAGACATCCAGCTTTTCACTGATGCAAGGCAATCCTCTAAGGACTTTATCTGGATGAGCTTACAGCAGTTATCAGCATGTATAACTGAGCATCATCAGCACAGTAATGAAAGGTAATCCCAAAACGCTGCAATATGTGCCCAAGGTAGAAAAGCAGGGGGCCCTGTGGAACCCCATATTTCACATCACTAAGGTTAGAGGTAGTGTTACTGTACAAAACACAGTGAGAACGACTGGTCAGGTATGATGTCAACCATGCAAGGGCACTCCCAGTAATCCTAAAATGATTCTCCAGCCTATCGAGTAGAATATGATGATCCACGGTATCAAACGGGCACGAAGATCTAACAGCACCAGAACTGCAGTGGTGTCCAAATCCATTGCAAGCAGAAGCTTATTCAGTACTTTAGTGAGAGCCATCTCTCTGGAATGATATTTTCTAAAAGCAGACTGCAGTGACTCAAAAAGATTATTTTCAGTAAGATAGTCCACAAGATGCCGTGAAACCACCTTTTTCCAGAATTTTAGAGCAAAATGACAGATTTGCCTATAAGTTTTCAATACACTAGGGTCAAATTAGATTTCTTAAGTAATGGTTTAATCACTTAGTCCATAGGCTGAGTGGGCTCAACTTAACCCCCCCATAGATTGTAGCATTTGATTTATATTTTCATTATTTCCATGTTACCTCTGAAAATATACTGACTCAATACCATTCCTGGGGTGTTAAAGTCGGATGTGGCTTTGAATTTTTATGTGACCAGTTTTGGGCTAAGAGAAACTTAAACTGACGTAACCCTGGGACTGAGTTGTCTTAGGAAAGTGAATGACCCATCAAAATGTTTGTCTTGAGCAACTCTTAAGGTTAGATTGGTGAATATGCCAATTATGCCCATAATTAGGTCACCAAATTTTTGGTAAATGAACAAAATCTGGAATCCAGGCCTGTAAATATTCCCTGAAGTTCTGAAATTGGGAATAATTCAGATAGGAGCCTACAAGATGTTTCACAGACATCCCTTTCCATATTTAACTCATTAATGTTAAATTATTTTTAAACTTACGAAAAAAGGTCAAATTCAAAAATGCAAAGAAAATCTGATTTCAATGTGGTAAAGGTATACAGTGGTCCCTCGCTATAACGCGGTTCACCTTTCGTGGCCTCGCAGTTTCGCGGATTTTTTTTTTTTTGTGCAATTTTGCATGCTTTTTTTTTTAACAACACATTGTGTTCTGCTTCCTTATCAGGCGGGCCGCTCGCGGCACCGGTCGGCATCACTGAGTCTGTGTGCTCGGTAAACGCAGCAGCGGGCCACTCAAACCACCCTCCTGTCTGCTGTGTGGAGCTGCGCCAAATCTGGCAACAGGTCCAGAGACTACGCTCGCTGTTTTGATGCGGATGTTGACCGCAGCCACAGAGCTCCGTGGCCACTGAGAGAGGACTTGGATTCTTTGCGGGTTCCACATCCTCCTGAGGCAGTGAGCGAAGGGAGAGCACATGCATTGTGTTCTGCGTGTGTCTGTTTATAATCTTCTCGCCCAGAAGAAAAAAGAGTGTTTACACAGGAGAGAAAAGTGAGAAAATGTTAATGCCTGTTTGAGAAAAGTGTATAAAGTGTGGAGTGAGGGGTTTTACAGCCTTAAAACATCTATAACTGCAAAAAATAGCGCTGACTACTTCGCGGATTTCGCTTATTGCGGGTTAATTTTAGAACGTAACTCCTGCGATAAACGAGGGACCACTGTAAACCATTATTAGCAACATATGCCGCAATAAATCAACAATTACCACTAAATAAAAGCTTTATGTGACACCTTCATCAATTAACAATGGAATGATTTTCCTCAAATCTGTCACATTATGCAAATTTCAGATACAATTTCAGATACAACCCCAATTCCAATGAAGTTGGGACGCTGTGTAAAATGTAAATAAAAACAGAATACAATGATTTGCAAATCCTCTTCAACCTATATTCAATTGAATACACCACAAAGACAAGATATTTAATGTACCAACTGTCAGACTTTTTTGTTTTTGTGCAAATATTTGCTCATTTTGAAATGGATGCCTGCAACACGTTTCAAAAAAGCTGGGACAGTGGTATGTTTACCATATCCAAAACCTGGATGTACCTTTCAGCATTGATGGTGCCATCACAGATGTGTAAGTTGCCCATGTCATGGGCACTAACACACCCCCATACCATCACAAATGCTGGCTTTTGAATTTTGGTCTTTTGGTCTTTTTCCTCTTTTGTCCAGAGGACATGCGTCCATAATTTCCAAAAAACATTTGAAATGTGGACTCATCAGACCACAGCACACTTTTCCACTTTGTGTCTGTCCATTTCAAATGAGCTCGGGCTCAGAGAAGACGGCGGCGTTTCTGGATGTTGTTGATGTATGACTTTCACTTTGCATTTTAGTGTTTAAACTTTCACTTTTCAATGTAGCAACAAACTGTGTTAACTGACAATGGTTTTCTGAAGTGTTCCTGAGCCCACGCGATAAGATCCTTTACTCAGTGATGTTGGCTTTTAATGCACTGAGGGAACGAAGGTCACGGGTATTCAATGTCAGTTTTCGGCCTTGCCGCTTACATGTAGAAAGTTCTCCAAATTCTCTGAATCTTCTGATTATATTATGGACTGTAGATGATGGAATCCCTACATTCCTTGCAATTGAACATTGAGAAACATTGTTCTTAAACTGTTGGACTATTTTTTCACGCAGTTGTTCACAAAGTGGTGATCCTCACTCCATCTTTGCTTGTGAACGGCTGAGCCGTTTGGGGATGCTCCTTTTAAACCCAATCATGACACTCACCTGTTTCCAAGCAGGTGTTCTTTGAGCGTTCATCAACTTTCTCAGTCTTTTGCTGCCCCATCCCAGCTTTTTTGAAACGTGTTGCAGGCATCTATTTCAAAATGAGCAAATATTTGCACAAAAACAATAAAGTTTGAACATTAAATATCTTGTCTTTGTGGTGTATTCAATTGAATATAGGTTGAAGAGGATTTGAAAATCATTGTATTCTGTTTTTATTTACATCTTACACAATGCCCCAACTTCACTGGAATTGGGGTTGTACAAAGTTCTTAGTCAGTCACTGTTGTCACTGTCATAGTCATCGTCACTGCTGTCGTTATTCTGTGCCATCTCATCCTCTTTGGTCTTCTCAAGTATGTCTGCCAAACTTGTGGGAAGTGTAGCTCCTTTGAACCAACGTGGTACTAGTCTTCCTTTGTTAATCATCCAACCATTATCGCCAGTTGGATGTCGGCTTTCGGGCTTTGGACTATGGATGACTCTTTTCCAGATTGCTACTTGATAGTTCCCCCTCCTGATATGCTCCTAAAGACACACTTAGGGTTTTTTATATAGGGTTTGCATACCACCAAGTCAAAAGTCGTGATTGTGCATCTCTGGCGACTTCATCTGAACACTGCTTGGACATCCTTAGGCACTCCTGAACTGTACTGTTGTCTGTGATTTGATGGTTTATCACTGGGCAGTAGGCCATGGTAGCCGGTTTGGTGGGTCGGACACCAGTTTCAGATATGAAACCGCCCCATCCTGTTGCTCAGCATTCTGACAATGCACCAGGAAATGTTCACCACCTCTGATTTTGCCAATGCACCTTCACTACCAGGAACCAGTGTTTTATAAAGTACCGGAAAATCACACTTAAGTAAAAGTACAGATACCCATAAAAAAAAAAAAAGACTTTGGTAGAGGTTCAAGTCACCGACTGAAATGCTACTCAAGTAAAAGTCTTAAAGTATCTAGTATTTATTGTACTTATGACAAGTAATGTACAACTAAATGTACTCAAGTATTGAAAGTAAAAGTACAAGTAAATGTTAATAATCAAAAACGGACTGATTTTTTTTATATTACAAAGTTTATCTAGGCTTGTAAATGACTGGTAGTATTAGTTAAAATACTGAAAACTGTGCACATCACACAAGGTTTCAAAACCTAAACGAGAGTAGGCTACTCACTAGGTGTTCACAGGAAACAGTTATTTATTTCTACAGTATATGTATTTATTTATTTATTTTCATTGTTACATGGTTTTATCTTTTCTGTTGTGTTTTGTTTCATTTGGTTCTTTTTGTCTCTTTCTCTAAAATTGTATTGTAACATTATTAGTCTATTATTATTGACTATTACTATTATCTAGACTATTATTGTTGTTGCTACAATATATGAATAAAAATACATTTAAAAAATTACAATTTGACTCTTTTACAACAATGAACGCTGAGCCATTAATTATACAGAAAACAACACAACGTGCTGATGCGAACAGCTTAATGCTAACTTTAACATTGAAAACGCCATAGACATGCTAACGCGTTAGCATCAGTCCCGTTTTTAAGTTATAAAATAAATAAAGTTATATAAAAAGTTATAAAATAAATCTATCAACTGTCAGAAGACCAATCAGAATTGGTTCACCATCACATGGTTTTCCAAAATCCAATCGTAGGGCAGATTTACCTCACATGAAAAGCCAAAGATCGTTTTCAGGAGTGATATGTAGTTGGCCCATTTTAATAGCCCCCTGGGTGCTCCAATGAGTACATACTCAGTGTGCCCTGCACCATTACGCACAGCGTTCGGCACTATTTGGGATTATTCAAGATTTTTTTTACCAATGACAAACGATGCGTAAAAAAATTTGACCTGCATCGGTCCAAACTGGTCTGGATCCGGGCCTGATGGTGGAAGATGATTTATTGTGGCATATGTTGCTTGTAATGGTTTATACCTTTACCACATTGAAATTACTGATTTTCTTTGCTTTTTACAAATTGGCCCATTTTTTGTAACTCAGTCATAAGTTTGGACAATAATTTAACATTAATGAGTTAAATATGGAAAGGGATGTCTGTGAAACATCTTGTAGGCTCACTGAAAGTAACTCTAGGTAATACCTCAGTAGTGGTGCCCACCTCAATAGCAGGGTGTAGTGGCTGGGTTAAGGCATGCTGGGATATGTTTAACCTAATGTCTTCTATTTTCTTCTCAAAGTAATCTTAAAAAAATCTTGTGCTGTAAAAGGAGAGCGACTTCCAGGTGGTTGTCCAAGAATACGTGTTGCCACCGTGTCAAACAAGAACTTTGAGTTATGCTTGTTTTTGTTGATCAAATCAGAGTAATAGGTCCGCTTTGTAGACAGTAATGCATGATTATAGTCTAAGATAGCATCACGCCATGCAAGGTGGAAAACTAGTTTTGAACTGAGCCATTTCCATTCTAGACCTCTAGCCTTATGCTTGAGGCCACGTAAGTAATCACTGAACCATCCACAAGACTGTCTACTGAATGTTCATTTTCCAAAGTGATGCTAAGATATTGGGCGGTCTACCTCAAATTTCAAGTGCAGTTGAAGAGTTGATGTGTCCCCACAATGATTAATAAGGTTATTATTCCAGTAAACATGGCAATGAGACTGTAAAGTTAAGTGAGTGACTGGAGACGCAGGAGGCATGAAGTCAAAATTGAATTAAAAAATATGTATAAAGAAAAAAGAAAGGAATGATGATAAAAAGTTGATAAATGATATGTATAATGATAAATGCTAAAAAGTTTACATACACATATATGAGTGAACATGCCATTTTGCACAGTGAATTGCACAGTTGTAATGACTAGTGTGTCTTAACTGAGAGTGGCGACATGACGAGTTGAAAAAAATCGGTCACGTGACTCATGATGCCATCTTGGGTTCAACATAGTGTTCGCTTTTAATCTGTCTGCATGCAAATCCCACTATTTTATTTATTTATTTGCTGAAAATGCCCGGTTGTTGTGCATTTGGAGGCACAAACAGACACAACAAGGGCTTCAAGATGTACAGATTCCCTTCAGATGTGAACAGAAGAAAAATTTGGGAAAATAAATTCAGCTGTGTGGGATGGAAGCTGACATCGTCGTCGAAGTTTTGAGAGGTAAATTTATTGTTCAGTCCCATGTACAGTAAAACTCAACTAAACCGACATCGTATAAACCAGATATTCACAGTCACTGGACAAAAAAGTCCCAAAGTTTTTGTATTGTTTTCCATGTAATAAACACTGTATATAATGGATTTTGTACAATGGATATTTGCTCAAATCGGATAAAAGGTCCAGTCCAATCGCAATGTATTTCCATTATAAACCCCTCACATGTGGGACCGGAGTCATTTCCGTGATTAAAAGCCTGACCATTTATTTATTTATTTATTTTCACACCGTGTTCAGACAACTCAGCCACATGGGGTGTGCAGCCAGTACATTCTGAGTGCCGGTCCCAAGCCCGGATAAATGAGGAGGGTTGCGTCAGGAAGGGCATCCGGCGTAAAACAAGCCAACCCAACTATGCAGACTCAGAATGGAATTCCCATACCTGATCGATCGCGGCCCGGGTTAACAACGTCTGCCACTGGTGCTATTGCCCAACAGGGTGCCGGTGGAAATTGGGCTACTGCTGGGTGAAGACAACGAAGAAGAGGGGAAAATGTTGCCATGAACAGTGGGCGAAGAAGAAAACTAGAAGGGTGGAAATGAGAGTGGGGACTTTGAATGTTGGTAGTATGACTGGTAAAGGGAGGGAGCTGGCTGATATGACGGAGAGGAGAAAGGTAGACATATTGTGTGTGCAAGAGACCAAATGGAAGGGAAGTAAGAGCAGGAGCATTGGCAGTGGGTACAAGCTGTTGTACCATGGTGAGGACAGGAAGAGAAATGGTGTTGGGGTCATTTTAAAGGAAGAGTATGTTAAAAGTGTGTTGGAGGTTAAGCGAGTGTCTGACAGGGTGATGAGTGTGAAGTTGGAAATTGAAGGGGTGATGATGAATATCATCAGTGCATATGCCCCACAGGTAGGTTGTGAGATGAAGGAGAAAGAAGATTTCTGGAGTGTGTTAGATGAGGTGGTGGAGAGTGTGCCCAAGCATGAAAGAGTGGTGATAGGAGCAGACTTCAATGGGCATGTTGGTGAAGGGAACAGAGGTGATGAGGAAGTAATCGGTAGATATGGTATCAAGGATAGGAATGGGGAAGGACAGATGGTAGTTGATTTTGCAAAAAGGATGGAAATGGCTGTGGTGAATACCTACTTTAAGAAAAGGGAGGAGCATATGGTAACATATAAGCGTGGAGGAAGGTGCACACAGGTGGACTACATTCTTTATAGGAGATGCAAGCTAAAAGAAATCACAGACTGTAAGGTGGTAGCAGGAGAGAGTGTCACTAGACAGCATAGGATGGTTGTTTGTAGGGTGACTTTAGAGGTAAAGAAGAAGAAGAGAGTGAGAGCTCAACAAAGGATCAGATGGTGGAAGCTGAAGGAGGAAGACTGTTGTGTGAAATTTAGCGAGCAGGTGAGAGAAGCACTGGTTGGAGGGGAAGCCATTTTGGACAACTGGAAAAGTACTGCAGATGTGGTGAGGGAGACAGCTAGGGCAGTACTGGGTATGACATCTGGACAGTGGAAGGAAGACAAGGAGACTTGGTGGTGGAATGAAGAGGTCCAGGAAAGCATAAGGAGAAAGAGGTTGGCGAAAAAGTTTTGGGATAGTCGGAGAGATGAAGAAAGTAGACAGGAGTACAAGGAGATGCGGCGTAAGGTGAAAAGAGAAGTGGCAAAAGCAAAAGAAAAGGCATATTGCGAGCTGTACAAGAAATTGAATAGTAAGGAAGGAGAAAAGGACTTGTACCGATTGGCCAGACAAAGGGACAGAGCTGGAAAGGATGTACAGCAGGTTAGGGTGGTAAAAGATGCACATGGTAATGTGCTGACAAGTGAGGAGTGTGTGCTGAGAAGGTGGAGGGAATATTTTGAAGAGCTGATGAATAAAGAAAATGAGTGAGAGAAAAGGCTGGATGATGTGGTGAGAGTAAATCAGGAAGTACAAGAGATTAGTAAGGAAGAAGTGAGGACTGCTATGAAGAGGACGAAGAGTGGAAAGGCAGTTGGTCCAGATGACATTCCAGTGGATGCATGGAAATGTCTAGGAGAGATGGCAGTAGAGTTTCTAACCAGATTGTTTAATAAAATCTTGGAAGGTGAGAGGATGCCTGAGGAGTGGAGACGAAGTGTGCTGGTTCCTATTTTCAAGAACAAGGGTGATGTGCAGAGCTGCAGTAACTACAGAGGCATAAAGCTGTTGGAAAAGTACAGAGAAGGACAGAAAGACCTACATTGTGTGTTTGTGGACTTAGAAAAAGCTTATGATAGGGTACCAAGAGGAGAGTTGTGGTATTGTATGAGGAAGTCTGGCATGGCAAAGAAGTATGTTAGGGTAGTGCAGGACGTGTACAAGAATAGTGTGACAGCGGTGAGATGCGCAGTCGGAATGACAGACTCATTCAAGGTGGAGGTGGGATTACACCAAGGATCAGCTCTGAGTCCTTTCTTGTTTGCAGTGGTGATGGACAGGTTGACGGATGAGATCAGTCAGGAGTCCCCATGGACTATGATGTTTGCAGATGACATTGTGATCTGTAGTGAGAGTAGAGAGCAAGCTGAGTCTAGTCTGGAGAAGTGGAGATATGCTTTGGAGAGAAGGGGAATGAAAGTCAGTAGAAGCAAGACTGAATACATGTGTGTGAATGGGAGGGAGCCCAGTGGAATAGTGCAGTTACAAGGAGTAGAAGTGGTGAAAGTAGATGAGTTTAAATATTTGGGGTCAACTGTTCAAAGTAATGGAGAGTGTGGTAGAGAGGTGAAGAAGAGAGTGCAGGCAGGGTGGAGTGGGTGGAGAAAGGTGGCAGGAGTGATTTGTGACCGAAGAATATCAGCAAGAGTGAAGGGGAAAGTTTACAAGACAGTAGTGAGACCAGCTATGTTGTACGGTTTAGAGACGGTGGCACTAACAAAAAGACAGGAGGCAGAGCTGGAGGTGGCAGAGCTGAAGATGTTGAGATTCTCTTTGGGAGTGACAAGAATGGACAAGATTAGGAATGAACATATCAGAGGGACAGCTCAGGTGGGACGGTTTAGAGACAAAGTCAGAGAGTCGAGATTGAGATGGTTTGGACATGTGCAGAGGAGGGACCCAGGGTATATAGGGAGAAGGATGCTGAGGACGGAGCCACCAGGCAGGAGGAGAAGAGGGAGACCAAATAGGAGGTTCATGGATGTGCTGAGAGGACATGCAGGTGGTTGGTGTGACAGAGGAAGATACAGAGGACAGGGTGAGATGGTTGATCTGCTGTGGCGAGCCCTAATGGGAACAGCCAAAAGACAAAGAAGAAGACACCGTGTTCAGACAGACGGAGCCACAGCCTGACATGCACCTTTTAAATCAGACACAGCAAAAGGCTGTGATTTGACACTTTGCTGCTTTTACACCTTCATCTCTCATCATATCTTAATAGTTTTTACAGTGCGTATGCTGATACATTTTCAAAGTCAAAGTCAGCTTTATTGTCAATTCTTCACATGTACTAGACTTACAAGGAATCGAAATTTTGTTTCTCACCTTCCCTCGGTGATGACAGGACAAGACATTTCTACAATAAGGACAAGTACGAGGTCTGTTAGAAAAGTATCGGACCTTTTTATTTTTTTCAAAAACCATATGGGTTTGAATCACGTGTGATTGCATCAGACAAGCTTGAACCTTCGTGCGCTTGCGTGAGTTTTTTCACGCCTGTCGGTTGTGTCATTCGCCTGTGAGCAGGCTTTGTGTGAGCAGTGGGCCACCCTCTCGTCATTTTTTTATTGTGAATAAATGTCTGAACGATTTGGAGCTTTGCTGCATCAATTTTTTTCCAGAAACTGTGAGAGACCTCCAGGTGGACCCCATTCGGAAAATTAATATGGCTTTCAGGGATGATTTTATGGGGATTATACAGATTAAGGAGTGTTACTGCCGCTTTAAGGACGGCCCACAACTGCTGAGAGCATGGCGCGCTCCCAGCACCGATCGACATGCTCAGACCCCGCTGAAACAACCAGATCATTTCCAATGTGAAAGCTTTGTTGATCCGGGACCTCGTCTGACTTTCACAAAAAGGCAGGAGACGTGGACATCAGCACTTTTTTGGCACATTCCACTGTTACAGGAGTTTTTTTCATGGAAAGAAAAGCGGAGGGACGCACCACAGAGCCGTTCATTACGCGGGACAAAACCACCTCGGTGTTGGTCTCACAGGACGGCTCCACCGCGCATGGCGCAAAGCAACGCTGTGATGAAGCCTTCCAGGACATGTTGGGGCATGTCCAGCTCATGCACAATCACAATCGGATAATCACACGACTGAAAAGCAACCAGAATCCATCTGAAAGCCATCTCAAAGCCGTCCTGTGAGACCAACACCGAGGTGGTTTTGTCCCACGTAATTAACGGCTCCATGGCACGTCCCCCCGCTTTTCTTTCCATGAAAAAAACCGTGGGCCATCCTTAAAGCTGCAGTAACACTCCTTAATCTGTATAATCCCCATAAAATCGTCCTTAAAAGCCATGTTAATTTTCCGAACGGTGTCCACCTGGAGGTCTCTCACAGTTTCTGGAAAAAAACTGATGCAGCAAAGCTCCAAATCGTTCCAACATTTATTCACAATAAAAATCCAACGAGAGGGGTGGACCAGTGCTCACACAAAGCCTGCTCACAGGCGAATGACGCAACCGACAGGCGTGAAGAAACTCACGTATGTGCACGAAGGTTCAAGCTTGGCTGATGCAATCACAGGTGATTCAAATCCATATGGTTTTTGAAAAAAATAAAAAGGTCCGATACTTTTCTAACAGACCTCGTATTTAGTATTTACAGTGTAGTGTCTGAGGTAGTAAAAGTGGAAAGTGCAGTAGTGCAAACCATTCAGTATTTGTAGCAGCAGCAGATTTTTGTTAAGACACTGTGCAAGTGGTGTGACAGTGATAAAGTGAAACAGTGCAGGACATTGTCATGGGCAACAGATATAATATACGAGGTCTGTCCAAAAAGTAACGGACCTTTTTATTTTTTTCAAAAACTATATGGATTTGAATCACGTATGATTGCATCAGTCAAGCTTGAACCTTCGTGTGCATGCGTGAGTTTTTTCACGCCTGTCGGTTGCGTCATTCGCCTGTGGGCAGGCTTTGAGTGAGCACTGGTCCAGCCCCCTCGTCGGATTTTTATTGTCAGGGAAATGGCAGAGCGACTGCCGCTTTGCTCCATGAAATTTTTTTCAGAAACTGTTAGAGACAGGCAGTTGGAAACCATTCGATAGATTCAGTTGGATATCGGTGAAGATTCTGTCGGCGTCACACGGATTAAGGAGTGTTAAAACCTTTTTAAAGACGACCCACAGCGGCGGAGGGCGCACGGCGCACTGAGCGGCCATCGACAGGATGGAAGGACCAGATCGATTCTAAACTGAACACTTTGTTGATCCGGGTCATCGTGTGACTACCACAGAAATGGCAAGAGAGCTGGACATAGCACTTTTGCGGCACATTCCACTGTTACAGGAGATTTTGTAATGAAAGACGTGCAGAGGATTTTGCGCGTCGGCACGGAGCCACTCATTGCGCGCAACAAAAAAAAACACCTCTGTGTTGGAAACCATTCAGAAGATTCAGACGGTTTTCGATGGCTTTTCAGTAGCGTGAGTATCCGAGAAATTATGTAATAGCTGGACATGCCCCAACATGTCCTGTGAGACTTCCAACACGGAGGTGTGTTTTATATATATATATATATATATATATATATATATATATATATATATAATATAAACGCAACACTTTTGGTTTTGCTCCCATTTTGTATGAGATGAACTCAAAGATCTAAAACTTTTTCCACATACACAATATCACCAATTCCCTCAAATATTGTTCACAAACCAGTCCAAATCTGTGATAGTGAGCACTTCTCCTTTGCTGAGATAATCCATCCCACCTCACAGGTGTGCCATATCAAGATGCTGATTAGACACCATGATTAGTGCACAGGTGTGCCTTAGACTGCCCACAATAAAAGGCCACTCTGAAAGGTGCAGTTTTGTTTTATTGGAGGGGGGATACCAGTCAGTATCTGGTGTGACCACCATTTGCCTCATGCAGTGCAACACATCTCCTTCGCATCATCCGTGAAGAGAACACCTCTCTAACGTGCCAAATGCCAGTGAATGTGAGCATTTGCCCACTCAAGTCGGTTACGACGACGAACTGGAGCCAGGTCGAGACCCTGATGAGGACTACGAGCATGCAGATGAGCTTCCCTGAGACAGTTTCTGACAGTTTGTGCAGAAATTCTTTGGTTATGCAAACCGATTGTTTCAGCAGCTGTCCGAGTGGCTGGTCTCAGACGATCTTGGAGGTGAACATGCTGGATGTGGAGGTCCTGGGCTGGTGTGGTTACATGTGGTCTGCGGTTGTGAGGCTGGTTGGATGTACTGCCAAATTCTCTGAAACGCCTTTGGAGACGGCTTATGGTAGAAACATGAACATTCAATACACGAGCAACAGCTCTGGTTGACATTCCTGCTGTCAGCATGCCAATTGCACGCTCCCTCAAATCTTGTGACATCTGTGGCATTGTGCTGTGTGATAAAACTGCACCTTTCAGAGTGGCCTTTTATTGTGGGCAGTCTAAGGCACACCTGTGCACTAATCATGGTGTCTAATCAGCATCTTGATATGGCACACCTGTGAGGTGGGATGGATTATCTCAGCAAAGGAGAAGTGCTCACTATCACAGATTTAGACTGGTTTGTGAACAATATTTGAGGGAAATGGTGATATTGTGTATGTGGAAAAAGTTTTAGATCTTTGAGTTCATCTCATACAAAATGGGAGCAAAACCAAAAGTGTTGCGTTTATATTTTTGTTGAGTATATATATATATTAGCTTCTTGAAAGCCTGGGTGGAGCTGGGAGGAGAGAGTTCAATAATCTCACAGCCGAGGTGGATGAAGCTCTTTGTGAGTCTGGTGGTGCGGGACCAGAGGCTCCTGTACCTCTTCCCAGAGGGCAGAGTGCTAAACAAGTTGTGTGCAGGATGGCTTGCATCGCCCACAATTGTGGTTGCTTTGCGGGTGAGGTGGGTGATATATATGTCTTGCAGAGAGGGGAGTGAGGCACCAATGATCCTTTCAGCTGCATTCACTATGCGCTGCAGGGCTTCCTGTTGTAGTCAGTGCAGCTTCCGCCCCACACAGTGATGCAGCTGGAGAGGATGCTCTCAATGGTGCCACGGTAGAAAGTGCTCATGATGGTTGGTGGAGCACTTGCCCGCTTGAGTTTGGCAGGAAGCAGAGATGCCGCTGGGCCTTCTTTGCCAGTGATGCAGTGTTGGTGGTCCAGGACAGGTCCTCACTGATGTGCACCCCCAGTAATTTGGTGCTGCTCACTCTCTCCACAGCAACACCCTCAATGGTCAGTGACAGGTGTTGGGTGTGACCTTTCCGGAAGTCAACAATAATCTCCTCGGTCTTGCTGACATTCAGCAGGAGGTTGTTGTTTCTGCACCACGTGGTCAGAAGGTTGACCTCTTCCCTGTATTGAGTCTCACTGCCCTTGTTAATGAGCCCCACCAGAGTTGTGTCATCATCAAACTTCACTGTGTGGTTTGTGCTGTGGGTTGTTGTGCAGTCATGTGTCAGTAATGTGAAGAGCAGTGGACTGAGCACGCAGCCTTGGGGAGCCCCTGTGTTCAATACAATGCTGCTCGAGGTGTTGTTGCCAACACGGACTGCTTGTGGCCTCTGGGTGAGGAAGTCCAACAGCCAGTTGCAAAGGGAGGTGCTGAGCCCACTTTGTCCAGTTTGCAGATGAGCTGTTGAGGTATTATGGTGTTGAATGCTGAACTGAAGTCTATGAACAGCATTCTCACATATGAGTCCTTCCTGTCCAGATGGGTGCAGGGCTGAGCAGATTGTGTCCTCTGTAGAAAGCTTGGCTCTGTATGCGAACTGGGAGGGGTTTAGGGTGGGGGGAAGGATGTGACATGACTAGCCGTTCATGATGATGGGTGTCAGTGCCACCTGACGGTAGTCATTGAAGCAGGATGGAGCTGATTTTTTTGGCACAGGTATGATGGTGGCAGCTTTGAAGTATGATGGAACAACAGCTTGCTTCAGGGAAGTGTTAAAGATGTCTGTGAAGACATCCTTAAGCTCCTCTGCACAGTCCTTCAGCACGCGAGCAGGGATGTTGTCCAGACCTGTTGCTTTGCGGGTGTTGATGGCCTCCAGTGTCTTCTTCACGCTGGTGACAGAGAGGCACAGGGTCTGGTCGTGGGGAGGGGGTGGGGTCTTCTGTGGCTGTGTGGTGTTCAGTGTTTCAAAGTGTGCAAAGAAGCGGTTCAGGTTGTTGAGCAGAGAGGTGTTGCTCTCACAGCTCTGTGGTGCTGGCTTGTAGTCAGTGACGGCCTGAATGCCTCGACACAGGCTCTGTGCGTCCTTGCTGTCTCTGAAGTGGCAAGTTATCTTTTGTGTGTAGTCCTTTTTTGCCTTCCTGATGCCACGGGACAGGTTGGCTCTCGCTGTTCTCAAGCCAGATTCATCCCCAGCTCTGAAGGCTTTGTCTCTGGCTCTCAGCAGCTTGTGGACATCACCTGTCAGCCTTGGTTTCCAGGTTGGCCCGGATGATGATGGTTTTTGTGTGGGTCACATCATCAATGCACTTTGTGATGTAGGAGGTCACAGTGTCTGTGTTCTCCTCAATGTCAGTGTTGTTGTTGTTGTAGGTTGCTGCCTGTTTGAACATTTCCCAATTCATTGTGTCTAAGCAGTCCTGGAGAGCAGAGGTGGCCCCCTCTGGCCACACTCTTACCTGCTTCTTAACAGATCTGATGACTTTCCCAGTTTGTCTGTATGCTGCATTAGCATAACAGTGATGTGGTCAGATAGTCCAATGTGGGGGAGGGGGGTGGCTTTGTATACTCCTTTGTGTGTGGTGCCAAGTCCAAGATATTTTTTCCCCTTGTTGGGAAATCAACATGCTGGTGAAATTTTGGAAGGACAGTTTTGAGATCAGCATGATGAAAATCTCCAGTGAGGATGATTAAAACCGTCTGGGTGTGCAGTTTGTTGTTCACTGATAGCCTGGTACAGTTCGCTGAGTGCTGCATTCCATCACTGCTGCTGTGGGGGGGGGGTGTAGACTGCAACCAGCAAAATCACAGTAAACTTCCTGGGCAGACAGAAGGGACGGCACTTAATGATCACAAATCCGCAAGTGATGTGCAGTGTTTGCACACCACCACAGCGTCCCGGCACCACACACATTTTGATAATGGATCAAATTTATTTGGCAGAAAAAAAATTTCAGAGGAAATTTTGACCCGATCATTAAATAAGGCGCACGTCCCGAATCAGGATTCCCCGTAGATGTTCAGCACCTCCTGATTGTAACTAATCCGTTACATATATATCACTCACATCCAATAAAATGTCCCGTCTGATCACAATGTACGAGTATTTCCATTAAAAATCCTGAGCAGTCTGGACGTGCAGAGGTACAAATTAAAGCTCAGCTCTGACACTTGCTGATTTGAGGAAAGTGGGACGCAGAGCCGGCCCAAGGCATACGCCAACTACGCGGTCGCTTAGGGCCTCCACGCCACCAGGGGACCCCGAGAGCACAGAGACGTTGTGATAAAAAAGTAAATATATACATGAAATTAAAATAATATTGAATAATTTAAACGAAATTGTATTACACCCGAAAAAAATAAATTCATTTTGACAAAATACCAATACTAGTTTAATTGATGCCTCGTGTTGGCTGCTGCCACCTTTGGGCAAATTTAGATGCACCGCTTGGGTCAGGTGGTCGATGACTAATCATGAGGAGCGAAGTGATTGCAAGTCATGTCTCAGAAAAGAAATTGTCCCTCTGGAGCAGAGAAAAGAAAAAAGAAGTTGGAAGACGAGAAAAAACAACAAGACAAAGGTAGGTTTGCATGTCCAATATTACAATTTTTGTTGTCATTATTTGCGAAATGCTCCGTTCGTTTAGTGTAAAGTGCTTTAGGTGTCTTAAAGTCAGAGGCGATTGCTCTAAGACTGCAAGTGCAGCTCAGCTTCCCCTAAAATGTCAAAAAATAAGTGATCAAATATATAATGTTGTGTGTACGTCATTGACTAAATATGCGCTACAACGCGCTAAACTTTTGTTCAGAATCAGCTTCTTATCACTGGGAACGATGCGGCTTTCCTCTCACTCAAAACCGCTGATTGGATGATCTGTCTGAGGCTGAATCCCTTTTTGATTGACATTTGATAGTCTTCCTTACGAAGAAAAACTTAGAGTTAAACAGCAGGGCAGATCAACTCCTCAGATTAATTTGGAGCAAAAGTGGGGAAAAGTAGCTCAGCTCTCAATGGTTTGCAGGCCAAAGTTAAAGCAATAACCCCCCAGTGCAATGTTTGTGCATTTCTATGCACACACATTGCTGTTATGTTTCTGTGTTCATTTTGGAGATTATTTAAGTATTGTATTTATTATTTAAGTATTTAATTTTGATTACAACTTTATTTTTCTGTAAGATAATGTGAATGTCATTTGATTCTATTTTGTATTTGGATATTGAACATTTTGCACACCATTGCACATCTGAAAGAAATTAAACTATTTAACGTGTTTACTATAAATGCAGTCTCCTGCCTGTTGATGTTACTTTCAAATAGTTAAATTAATGAGCCATACTTATACATCACTCTGTATGTAGAAGTTAATTAAAACATATTTATGAGTTTGCTACCCCTTTAAGGTTAAAAACAAGAATGATACCTGTATGATGTAAGATAATTACAAATAATGCTAATGATTGTGGGTACGTTACACACATAACAGTGTAGCCTATGGAATAATGAGGCATCTGGTGCTGAGGTGATGACAGAGTTGTCAAGTAACGAAGTACAAATACTTTGTTACTGTACTTAAGTACACTTTTTAGGTATCTATACTTTACTCCATTACTTATTTTTCTGCCTACTTCTGACTTCTACACATTACATTTTCACACGTATCTGTACTTTTTATTCCTTACATTTTTACAACAAACAGCCTCTTGGCTTACTCTTGGCTTCAGTTTAATGTTTATATATATATATATATATATATATATATATATATATATATCACGTCGTGCGCCTGTAATGAACTTTTCTGCAGCACGGCTTTGCTTTGAACCTTGAACCAATCGAAGCAGTGGTTCGCAGATTGAAGCAATGCTTCGACCTATTGTTTCTTTTATTATTTCTTTCTTTCGCTTAATTTTCCCCCGCTAAAACCCTAAAGAGCATACTTCTGAGTGAGTATTATTTACCTTTTCTATGTTAAACCGACCTGTTATGGTCTTCTGAAACAGTGGACAGATGTATTTTATAACTTAAAAATGGGAGCGATGCTAACGCGTTAGCATGTCGATGTCATTTTCAATGTTAAAAGTTAGCAGTTGCAGCCGTCATCACGTTCGGGTGCATTTGTTTTCAAATTGTAATATTTCTTAAATTTATTTTTGTTTATATATTAATAATCTAATGATTATTATATACAATTTTAGAGAAAGAGGCAAAAAGAACCTAAATAGAAACACAACAGAAAATATAAAAGCAACTAACAATGAACATACATAAATAAATAAATACATACATAAATAAATAAATACATACATACATACAGAAATAAATAAATGTTTCCTGTGAACACCTAGTGACCATTTCATCCCTGTCTTATTTAATGACAGTTTGTTTCGGTCAAACCATATTTTCAGTGTGTTAATTTCTTCAGTGATTTCCTCCAGAACTCTCTGCCGAACTAGAAAACTGCTGCATCCTAGTAAGAGCAGAATACTACTGGAATTAATTTGAATAAGGAAAGTTGTTTTTTTTTTTTTTTCCTTCACTAAATGGATGCTGCACTCACTGCAGTTTATTGTCTGGAATAGTCCCAGATTGCATTTCAGAGCTTCTAGAATTGAAACATTTTCATGCAGGTGGTGTTGGGGGGTAATTTTGGGTTTTGGGTCTTGGGCCACATGTAGAACGAATCAGTTTTTAAATTAAGCTTTCAATTCATATAGTGGCATCTACCTTTTTTTTTTTTTTAAAGGTTACTTTATACTTTTATACTTTAAGTAGGTTTTGGAGCACATACTTTTTCACTTTTACTTGAGTAAAGAGGTCAAGCTGATACTTCAACTTTTACCAGAGTGTTTTTAAACTGCAGTATCTATACTTCTACTTAAGTAACAAATGTGTTGTGTGGGCCGCTGAAGAGGAGGTACTGCTGGCCCACCACCAGAGGGCGCCTTGCCTGAATTGCGGGCTTCAGGCACGAGAGGGCGCAGCCGCCTCACGGGAGCAGCCTGGAATGACAGCTGTCTCTCATCACCACCTGACAGCTCCCAGTTGCTTTCTGTGGCGTCAGGTGCATGCAGCAGGGGGAAGAGAGGAGGTGAGAACGCAGCCTGCAGGTTTTCTGCACAGAGAAGTCAGAGTGCACAGTTTGCCTGCAGACAGACTGTGCACTCTGACTTCTCTTCTAATTTATATTTGTTCTTGTGCTGAGCTGCAGGGCTGCGCTCTGAGTTCTGTTATATTTTATCTTTCCTCCTTTGACCACGAGATGCGCGCGCGAGCGAACCGTCCTTAAGCAAATGTGGAGATGTCTGGAGTTGTATTGATGTTGACATGTCCTGTCTCAGGACTTATGTACTTTTTTTAACTGTGATGTGAGAGTTTGAGCAGAGAACAAGAAACGAATGCCTGCAGCCAGACTTTTTTTTTCTTTTAATTGTTCACATGTGGGCATGTGAACGAATGTCCATGAGTGGACTAAAGATGTCGGGACTTTTTACTGAATATTTCTGGCAATCAGTCTGTGAGGAGGACTTTTATGGATTTTATTTAAACACATCTGTGAGAGAAGAAGCTGCAGCTGCTTCACAGTGCGTCTCTTGACCAGACAGCTCCGCACAGAGACGGAGCTGAGCTGCAATCAGCATTTTTTTCTGTGGTCTTTTTTGTTCAGCATGTAATTTTTACTGCATTAAGTACACGGTATAAAAACAATCCTGCGTGATTTATACTGTGGGAACAATGGAACACAGCAGGAATCATAAATTGGCTCCGTCTCACGTAGGGTAACGCCTCTTTGCCCCGAGTAATGCCTCTTTGCCCCAACTTGCACTGGAACCACTTCCTTTCTGCTTCGAGCACAGGACGCCAAAAAAATTAAACAGGTTTAATTTGCCGGCGCCCGACTTGCTTCCTCCTTTCTGCCCCTTGCGCTGTTGTGGTGCTGAGCTACATAGTCTCAGCACTGAGTTGCTTCCACGTGATGTCGTCATAATGACGCACGGCACAACTGGGAGCAACCGGGAGCACCCCTGGTGTGAAAGGGGCTTTACCTTTGAACTGGAGGTGATGATTGTAGAAAGAAAAGCTTGTTGAGGACTGGCACGCACGTCATTGCATGACACGGAGATACAGAGCAGCAGCTGCATAAATCAGGCTTTAAATTAATGAAATAAATCATCATAAAGTGTTCTGAGTTGAAGACACTCTCTCAATTAAGGCACACTAGTAATTACCCCGCCCCCCCACCTCCAAATATTTCTGGATCAGCCCTGCTTCACTTCACCTCCAAATATTTCTGGATCAGCCCTGCTTCACTTCACCTCAACATATTTCTGGATCCGCCCTGCTTCACTTCACCTCAACATATTTCTGGATCCGCCCTGCTTTACATCACCTCCAAATACTTCTGGAGCCGCCCCTGCTTCACTTCACCTCCAAATACTTATGGAGCCGCCCCTGCTTCACTTCACCTCCAGATACTTCTGGAGCCGCCCCTGCTTCACTTCACCTCCAAATATTTCTGGATCTGCCCCTGCTTCAATTTACCTCCAAATATTTCTGGAGCCGCACCTGCTTCACTTCACCTCAAAATATTTCTGGAGCCGCCACCGCCTCACTTCACCTCAAAATATTTCTGGAGTTGCCCCTGCTTCACTTCACTTCGACATGTTTCTGGAGCTGACCCTGCTTCACTTCACCTGCAAATAGTTCTGGACCCGCCCCTGCTTCACTTCACCTCAAAATATTTCTGGATCCGCCCCTGCTTCAATTCATCTCAAAATATTTCTGGAGCTGCCCCTGTTTAAATTCAACCTCCAAATATTTCTGGATCCGACCCTGCTTCAATTCACCTCCAAATAATTCTAGAGCCGCTCCTGCTTCACTTCACCTCAAAATATTTCTGGAGCCACGCCTGCTTCACGTCATCTCCAAATATTTCAGGATCTAACCCTGCTTCAATTCACCTCCAAATATTTCTGGATCCACCCCTGCTTCACTTCACCTCAAAAATATTTCTGGAGCCTCCACTGCTTCACTTAAACCTCCAAATATTTCTGGATCCGCCCCTGCTTCACTTCACCTCCAAATGTTTGTGGATCAGCCCCTGCTTCACTTCACCTCAACATGTTTCTGGAGCTGACCCCGCTTCACTTCACCTCCAAATAGTTCTGAAGCCGCCCCTGCTTCACTTGACCTACAATTATTTCTGGACCTGCCCCTGTTTAAATTCAACCTTCAAATATTTCTGGATCCGCCCCTGCTTCAATTCACCTCCAAATATTTCTGGAGCCACCCCTGCTTCACTTCACCTCCAAATATTCCTGGACCCGCCACTGCTTCACTTCACCTCCAAATATTCCTGGACCCGCCACTGCTTCACTTCACCTCCAAATATTTCTGGAGTCACCCCTGCTACATTTCAACCTCCAAATATTTCTGGAGCCGCCCATGCTTCACTTCACCTCCAAATATTTCTGGAGCAACCCCTGCTTCAGTTCACCTCCACGTATTTGTGGAGCTGACCCTGCTTCACTTCACCTCCGAATATTTCTGGAGCCGCCCCTGCATCAATTCACCTCCAAAAATATTTCTGGATCTGTCCCTGCTTCACTTCACCTCCAAATAAGTCTGGAGCCGCCCCTGCTTCACTTCACCTCCAAATATTTCTGGAGCTGCCCCTGCTTCACTTCACCTCCAAATATTTCTGGAGCTGCCCCTGCTTCACTTCACCTCCAAATATTTCTGGAGCAACCCCTGCTTCAGTTCACCTCCACGTATTTGTGGAGCCACCCCTGCATCACTTCACCTCCAAATATTTCTTGAACTGCCCCTGCTTCACTTCACCTCCAAATATTTCTGGAGCCACCCCTGCTTCACTTTACCTCCAAATATTTCTGGAGCCGCCCATGCTTCACTTCACCTCCAAATATTTCTGGAGCAACCCCTGCTTCAGTTCACCTTCACGTATTTGTGGAGCCACCCCTGCATCACTTCACCTCCAAATATTTCTTGAGCTGCCCCTGCTTCACTTCACCTCCAAATAATTCTGGAGTCACCCCTGCTTCACTTAAACCTCCAAATATTTCTGGATCCGCCCCTGCTTCACTTCACCTCCACATGTTTCTGGAGCCGCCCCTGCATCACTTCACCTCAAAATATTTCTGGATCCGCCCCGGCTTCACTTCACCTCCAAATATTTCTGGAGCAGCCCCTGCTTCAGTTCACGTCCAAATATTTCTGGAGCCGCCCCTGCTTCAGTTCACGTCCAAATATTTCTGGAGCCGCCCCTGCTTCAGTTCACGTCCAAATATTTCTGGAGCCGCCCCTGCTTCAGTTCACCTCCAAATATTTCTGGAGCCGCCCCTGCTTCACTTCAACCTCAAAATATTTCTGGATCCGCCCCTGCTTGAATTAAACCTACAAATATTTCTGGATCCGCCCCTGCTTCACTTCACCTTCAAATATTTCTGGAGCCGCCCCTGCTACATTTCAACCTCCAAATATTTCTGGAGCCACCCCTGTTTCACTTCACCTCCAAATATTCCTGGACTGCTTCAGTTCACCTCCAAATATTCCTGGATCCACCCCTGCTTCACTTCACCTCCAAATATTTCTGGAGCCACCCCTACTACATTTCAACCTCCAAATATTTCTGGATCCGCCCCGGCTTCACTTCACCTCCAAATATTTCTGGAGCAACCCCTGCTTCACTTCACGTCCAAATATTTCTGGAGCCGCCCCTGCTTCAGTTCACGTTCAAATATTTCTGGAGCCGCCCCTGCTTCAGTTCACCTCCAAATATTTCTGGAGCCGCCCCTGCTTCAGTTCACCTCCAAATATTTCTGGAGCTGCCCCTACTACACTTCACCTCCAAATATTTCTGGATCCGCCCCTGCTTGACTTAAACCTACAAATATTTCTGGATCCGCCCCTGCTTCACTTAATCCTCCAAATATTTCTGGAGCCGCCCCTGCTTCAGTTCACCTCCAAATAATTCTGGAGCCGCTCCTGCTTCACTTCAATCTACAAATATTTCTGGATCCGCCCCTGCTATACTTCACCTCCACATATTTCTGGAGCCGCCCATGCTTCACTTCACCTCCAAATATTTCTGGAGCAACCCCTGCTTCAGTTCACCTCCAAATATTTCTGGAGCAACCCCTGCTTCAGTTCACCTACACGTATTTGTGGAGCCACCCCTGCATCACTTCACCTCCAAATATTTCTTGAGCTGCCCCTGCTTCACTTCACCTCCAAATATTTCTTGAGCTGCCCCTGCTTCACTTCACCTCCAAATATTTCTTGAGCTGCCCCTGCTTCACTTCACCTCCAAATATTTCTGGAGCAGCCCCTGCTTCACTTCACCTCCAAATATTTCTGGAGCTGCCACTGTATCACTTCACGAAGAATATTTCTGGAGTCGCCCCTGCTTCACTTCCCCTCCACATGTTTCTGGAGCAACCCCTGCTTCCCTTCACCTCCAAATATTTTTGGAGCAACCCCTGCTTCACTTCACGTCCAAATATTTCTGGAGCCGCCCCTGCTTCAGTTCACCTCCAAATATTTCTGGATCCGCCCCTGCTTGAATTAAACCTACAAATATTTCTGGATCCGCCCCTGCTTCACTTCACCTTCAAATATTTCTGGAGCCGCCCCTGCTTCACTTCACCTTCAAATATTTCTGGAGCCACCCCTGCTACATTTCAACCTCCAAATATTTCTGGAGCCACCCCTGCTTCACTTCACCTCCAAATATTCCTGCACTGCTTCAGTTCTCCTCCAAATATTTCTGTAGCCACCCCTGCTACATTTCAACCTCCAAATATTTCTGGAGCAGCCCCTGCTTCACTTCACCTACAAATATTTCTGGAGCTGCCCCTGCTACACTTCACCTCCAAATATTTCTGGATCCGCCCCTGCTTGACTTAAACCTACAAATATTTCTGGATCCGCCCCTGCTTCACTTAATCCTCCAAATATTTCTGGATCCGCCCCAGCTTCACTTCACCTCCAAATATTTCTGGAGCCGCCCCTGCTTCAGTTCACCTCCAAATATTTCTGGAGCCGCCCCTGCTTCACTTCAACCTCAAAATATTTCTGGATCCGCCCCTGCTTGAATTAAACCTACAAATATTTCTGGATCCGCCCCTGCTTCACTTCACCTTCAAATATTTCTGGAGCCGCCCCTGCTACATTTCAACCTCCAAATATTTCTGGAGCCACCCCTGTTTCACTTCACCTCCAAATATTCCTGGACTGCTTCAGTTCACCTCCAAATATTCCTGGATCCACCCCTGCTTCAGTTCACCTCCAAATATTTCTGGAGCTGCCCCTACTACACTTCACCTCCAAATATTTCTGGATCCGCCCCTGCTTGACTTAAACCTACAAATATTTCTGGATCCGCCCCTGCTTCACTTAATCCTCCAAATATTTCTGGAGCCGCCCCTGCTTCAGTTCACCTCCAAATAATTCTGGAGCCGCTCCTGCTTCACTTCAATCTACAAATATTTCTGGATCCGCCCCTGCTATACTTCACCTCCACATATTTCTGGAGCCGCCCATGCTTCACTTCACCTCCAAATATTTCTGGAGCAACCCCTGCTTCAATTCACCTCCAAATATTTCTGGAGCAACCCCTGCTTCAGTTCACCTACACGTATTTGTGGAGCCACCCCTGCATCACTTCACCTCCAAATATTTCTTGAGCTGCCCCTGCTTCACTTCACCTCCAAATATTTCTTGAGCTGCCCCTGCTTCACTTCACCTCCAAATATTTCTTGAGCTGCCCCTGCTTCACTTCACCTCCAAATATTTCTGGAGCAGCCCCTGTTTCACTTCACCTCCAAATATTTCTGGATCCGCCCCTGCTTCACTTCACCTCCAAATATTTCTGGAGCTGCCACTGTATCACTTCACGAAGAATATTTCTGGAGTCGCCCCTGCTTCACTTCCCCTCCACATGTTTCTGGAGCAACCCCTGCTTCCCTTCACCTCCAAATATTTTTGGAGCAACCCCTGCTTCACTTCACGTCCAAATATTCCTGCACTGCTTCAGTTCTCCTCCAAATATTTCTGTAGCCACCCCTGCTACATTTCAACCTCCAAATATTTCTGGAGCAGCCCCTGCTTCACTTCACCTACAAATATTTCTGGAGCTGCCCCTGCTACACTTCACCTCCAAATATTTCTGGATCCGCCCCTGCTTGACTTAAACCTACAAATATTTCTGGATCCGCCCCTGCTTCACTTAATCCTCCAAATATTTCTGGATCCGCCCCTGCTTCACTTCACCTCCAAATAATTCTGGAGCCGCTCCTGCTTCACTTCAATCTACAAATATTTCTGGATCCGCCCTGCTATACTTTACCTCCAAATATTTCAAATATTTCTGGATCCGCCCCTGCTTCACTTCACCTCCAAATAATTCTGGAGCCGCTCCTGCTTCACTTCAATCTACAAATATTTCTGGATCCGCCCCTGCTATACTTCACCTCCACATATTTCTGGAGCCACCCATGCTTCACTTCACCTCAAAATATTTCTGGAGCTGCCCCTGCTTCACTTCACCTCCAAATATTTCTGGAGCCGCCACTGTATCACTTCACTTCCAAATAATTCTGAAGTCACCCCTGCTTCACTTAAACCACCAAATATTTCTGGATCCGCCCCTGCTTCACTTCACCTCCAAATATTTCTGGAGTCGCCCCTGCTTCACTTAAACCTCCAAATATTTCTGGATCCGCCCCTGCTTCACTTCCCCTCCACATGTTTCTGGAGCAACCCCTACATCCCTTCACCACCAAATATTTCTGGAGCAACCCCTGCTTCACTTCAACTACAAATATTTCTGGACCCGCCCCTGCTATACTTCACCTCCAAATATTTCTGGATCCGCCCCTGCTTCACTTCACTTCCACATATTTCTGGAACCTCCCCTGCTTCAGTTCATCTACAAATATTTCTGGAGCCGCCCCTGCATCACTTCACCTCCAAATATTTCTGGATCCGCCCCTGCTAAACTTCACCTCCACATATTTCTGGATCCGCCCCTGCTTCACTTCACCTCCAAATAATTCTGGAGCCGCTCCTGCTTCACTTCAATCTACAAATATTCTGGATCCGCCCCTGCTATACTGCACCTCCACATATTTCTGGAGCTGCCCATGCTTCACTTCACCTCCAAATATTTCTGGAGCCACCCCTGCTTCAGTTCACCGCCACGTATTTGTGGAGCCACCCCTGCATCACTTCACCTCCAAATATTTCTTGAGCTGCCCCTGCTTCACTTCAGCTCCAAATATTTCTGTAGCCGCCACTGTATCACTTCACTTCCAAATAATTCTGGAGTCACCCCTGCTTCACTTAAACCTCCAAATATTTCTGGATCCGCCCCTGCTTCACTTCACCTCCACATGTTTCTGGAGCCGCCCCTGCATCACTTCACCTCAAAATATTTCTGGAGCCGCCCCTGCTTCACTTCAACCTCCAAATATTTCTGGATCCACTCCTGCTATACTTCACCTCCAAATATTTCTGGAGCCGCCCCTGCTTCACTTCAACCTCCAAATATTTCTGGATCCACTCCTGCTATACTTCACCTCCAAATATTTCTGGATCCGCCCCTGCTTCACTTCACTTCCACATATTTCTGGAACCTCCCCTGCTTCAGTTCATCTACAAATATTTCTGGAGCTGCCCCTGCTTCACTTCACCTCCACATGTTTCTGGAGCTGACCCTGCTTCACTTCACCTCCAAATATTTCTGGAGCTGCCACTGCTTCACTTCCCCTCCACATGTTTCTGGAGCAACCCCTGCTTCACTTCACCTCCAAATATTTCTGGAGCCACCCTTGCTTCACTTCATGTCCAAATAATTCTGGAGCCACTCCTGCTTCACTTCAACTACAAATATTTCTGGACCCGCCCCTGCTATACTTCACCTCCAAATATTTCTGGATCCGCCCCTGCTTCACTTCACTTCCACATATTTCTGGAACCTCCCCTGCTTCAGTTAATCTACAAATATTTCTGGAGCTGCCCCTGCTTCACTTCACTTCCACATATTTCTGGAACCTCCCCTGCTTCAGTTCATCTACAAATATTTCTGGAGCTGCCCCTGCTTCACTTCACCTCCAAATATTTCTGGAGCTGCCCCTGCTTCACTTCACCTCCACATATTTCTGGAGCTGACCCTGCTTCACTTCACCTCCACATATTTCTGGAGCCGCCCATGCTTCACTTCACCTCCAAATATTTCTGGAGCAACCCCTGCTTCAGTTCACCTCCACGTACTTGTGGAGCCACCCCTGCATCACTTCACCTCCAAATATTTCTTGAGCTGCCCCTGCATCACTTCACCTCCAAATATTTCTGGAGCCGCCCCTGCTTCACTTCACCTCCAAATATTTATGGAGCCGCCCCTGCTTCACTTCACCTCCAAATATTTCTGGAGCCGTCACTGTATCACTTCACTTCCAAATAATTCTGGAGTCATCCCTGCTTCACTTAAACCTACAAATATTTCTGAATCCGCCCCTGCTTCACTTCACCTCCAAATATTTCTGGAGCCGCCCCTGCATCACTTCACCTCCAAATATTTCTGGAGTCGCCCCTGCTTCACTTAAACCTCCAAATATTTCTGGATCCGCCCCTGCTTCACTTCCCCTCCACATGTTTCTGGAGCAACCCCTGCTTCCCTTCACCTCCAAATATTTCTGGAGCAACCCCTGCTTCACTTCAACTACAAATATTTCTGGACCCGCCCCTGCTATACTTCACCTCCAAATATTTCTGGAGCCGCCCCTGCATCACTTCACCTCCAAATATTTCTGGATCTGCCCCTGCTTCAGTTCACCTCCACGTATTTGTGGAGCCACCCTTGCTTCACTTCACATCCAAATAATTCTGGAGCCACTCCTGCTTCACTTCAACTACAAATATTTCTGGACCCGCCCTGCTATACTTCACCTCCAAATATTTCTGGATCCGCCCCTGCTTCACTTCACTTCCACATATTTCTGGAACCTCCCCTGCTTCAGTTCATCTACAAATATTTCTGGAGCTGCCCCTGCTTCACTTCACCTCCACATGTTTCTGGAGCTGACGCTGCTTCACTTCACCTCCACATGTTTCTGGAGCCGCCCCTGCATCACTTCACCTCAAAATATTTCTGGATCCACGCCTGCTTCAATTCACCTACAAATATTTCTGGAGCCACCCATGCTTCAATTCACCTACAAATATTTCTTGAGTCGCCCCTGCTTCACTTAAACCACCAAATATTTCTGGATCCGCCCCTGCTTCACTTCATCTCCAAATAT